>NC_042994.1:19577216-19866219 GCF_901001165.1 Salmo trutta
CGAACTGTGTTGGCTGGGAAACATGCGGACGCCTTTACAAAGTTGCATAACGTAAATAATTCACAATGATACCTTTTTATAGTGAAACTGATGAGGTAGCCATGAGGCTATTCCATATTAAATCAATTACCTTTGTGTTTGTCTAGTTGATCTAATATTTCGGTGTCTACCTCTGCATGTCTTGACACCGTGGGCCGATCCGTATCCATGTTCAGCCACTCTTCTATGAACAGATCAAACAGTCTGTGCGGGCAAGAACTCAATTCACCCTTGGACTCCTAAACAACATTTTTTGAAACTTTGGCAAAGCGTCAAGTCTACAACATTTGATGCTGGGGAGAGTGGGGTAAGTTGAGCCAAATGGATTATATGAGCCACCCTTGCTTCTAGGAAACCATACCAAAATGTTTTATATTTTACCAAATATTTAGGAAGAGGTCATCATTTCATGGAGTCTGTCATACAGCACCCCCTGATAAATCTGAATAAAAAATACAAAAAATAAAAGGTTTAAAAAAAATAAGTGTGCACTGGCCCTTTACTAGTCATGTATTAGCAGGTCGATATAGCAGTCTGTAGTGTGAGCAAAAAATGTTCTGCGCTCAAAATACTGCATGTTCTTCTCACTATATTTGCTGGTGAGTGGAAGTTCTAAACGGATGCTTCAGATTTCCATCACCAATGATGTATCTGGTATATTTTGTCTGTGGTGATGAGAGTGAAAGTGATCAAGTACCCGTGAGGTTATTCCATATTAAATGAATCACCTTTTTTTATTGAAATCAAACGTTCTATACATGCCGATGGTAGAAATGATGAGGACGTGAATCTTGGACCTGAATGACCAACCATTCAGGGGATAGAGGTGCTCAGTTGGCTCATTTTGGACCCCCCACTCTATCATGAAATACCCATAGCCCTGTCACTAATAAAGATAATAAGTTTGTTTTTAATATCATTTGAAAGCTTAAAACACAGGATTGTAAAACTATTTAATATTTTTGTCTCAATGCTATATGATAGCAAATTATTGATACAATCCTCATTTTACGTTTCAGCTCCATTTGTAGTATTAATGGAATAATCCACTCAAAAATGTTTGTTTTTTTCTCTTCATTAGTGCACTGCTGATCCAGCTCCAAAATGTTTTACATGCCAGCAATCAAGATATTGCACTTCAAGATGCAAAGTGTATTGAGCCACATCATCATGTGTTTTGCAACATATGAAGCATTTTGCATTATCGTGACAATGTGGCACAATACAAAAATGTAGATTGATTGTACAGAACCTTAAGCCTAAATAAGTGGATTGAAATATATCAGTTATACCTGTTGTTTTGATCCTCTTTTGTGCTTGAATGGTTGCACCGTCTTCAGCATTGATTAGATCTCCATCTGTGTGATAAATGGTAAACACGTGAGAACTGCAAATATACAATATGTTGTGACATAGGTTATTTTATTTTTCAACATTAGATTTTTTTTTTTAAAGGCCCGGACTACTCTGTGTCAGGGAAACCGGCTCCTAATGCTTACCTGTCCACATTTTTGTTTTTGGCCTTTGCATTTCTTGGTCCTGGTGCTCAGAGGAGTCAGATGTTTCATCAATTGGTATAGGGGTTCCCACTGGATTATTTTGTGTGGAGGGTTTGCCTGGCTGTATTGGTGTGGGGAATTTTGGCTGTATAGGTCTGGGGATTTTGGCCTGTATTGGTCTGGGGATTTTGGGCTGTATTGGTGTGGGGGTTCCGTTCATGCAGATGGATGTGGGATTCCATTCAGGCAGATGTATGTGGGGATTCTGTCTAGCTTGGTTGATGTTGATGGTTTTCCTGGGTCTGTTGGTGTGGGGAGTCCATCTAGCTCGGCTGGTGCAGGGGTCCCCACTGAATTAATTGGTGAAGGGGTTCCCACAGGACTGGTTGATGTGGAGTGTTTGCCTGGCTCTGTTGGTGTGGGGATTAGGTTCAGTTGTAAAGATATGGGGATTCTGTCTAGCATAGTTGGTGCAGGGGTTCCTGATGGATCAATTGCTGTAGGAGTTCCCACTAGATTGGTTGGTGTAGGGATTCCTGCTGGATTGGTTGGTGTGGAGGGTTTGCCTGGCTCTGTTGGTGTGGGGATTAGGTTCAGTTGTAAAGGTATGGGGATTCCGTCTCGCTTGGTTGGTGCCGGGGTTTCCACTGGATTGATAGTTGTAGGGGTTTCCATTAGTGATTAGTGTGTTGGGTTTGCACGTCTCTGTTGGTGTGGGTATTATGTTCAGTCGGATGGATATGGGTATTCTGTATAGCTCTGCTGGTGCAGGGGTTCCCACTGGATCGATTGTTGTAGGGGTTCCCTCTACCTCAGCTGGTGCGGGGGTCCCGTCCGGCTCTGAAGACATTGGGGAGCACTGGCATTGGGACTCGGTGCCGAGTGTGACTGCATTATAAAGAATGATAGTTATTCAAATATCACTACAATGAGCATCAGAAGCTTTAATGTGGATGTCAAATAAAGAAACATGAGGTACACTACCTAGAAACACAAAGCTCATCTTCAAGCTTAACTACAGTGAGCTGGTTACAAATCTTAAACAAAACATAGAGAGCTGGAGAATACTGACTCTAACCATGATGGGGTGCATTAATGACATAAAAATGGTTTCTCTTCCCAGGTTCCTTAATCTTTTCTTACCTCTTCATATATATATATAATTTTTTTAAAACATTGGATTCAACAATCATGCCATTTGTTTGGGGTAACAAAGCCCATCGTATCTGTAAAGCTCACTTGCAAAAGCTCAAGGAAAGTGGCGGCCTAGGCCTACCAATCTGTAAACATTAATAATGGGCTGCAAATGCCAGGGCATTAGGTTTCCCTGATAAATTGGACACTGATGCCCCCCTGTGGCTAAATATTGAAGTCAAGACCGCAACAAATTCCTCTCTTCCAGCCGTGCATTTTTTAATTATTATTTTTTTTTTACTGAACTAGGCAAGTCAGTTAAGAACATATTCTTATTTACAATGACGGCCTACACCGGCCAAACCCTCCTCTAACCCAGTCGATGCTGGGCCAATTGTGCGCCGCCCTATGGGACTCCTGATCACGGCCAGTTGTGATACAGCCCGGGATCGAACCAAGAATCGAACCAGGGTCTGTAGTGACGCCTCTAGCACTGAGATGCAGTGCCTTAGACCGCTGAGCCACTCGGGAGCAAAGCAGAGTGCCTAAACAAACTGCCTGATACCTCTATACACCTCAATGTTTTTATTATTATTTTGTTCCATCCAGGTCTGATCAGGTATTTGTTGAGTGGGGGGGAAAAGGGACTGGCCACAATAGAACAACTAGATAAGCAATTTGCATCATTCAACCAGTTAAAAGAACACATTTAAATGCTTTGATTCCCATTTTTGTTAGTCTGTCTCCTTTTTCTCCAACTATACGGAGGCCTCTACTAGTCACCCCAAGGAGACCTAGGGTAGCTAAAGAGTTAAATATTTAGATCTCAGATGAGAAACCCTGTCTAGAATTCACTCATGTTCCACCAACGACAGATATCAATTGATACAAAGAAATGCATAGGCTTCATTACTCCAAAACCAAACTACATAGAATTTACCCCCATGTCTCCCCACTGTGTGACAGATGTAAAGCCTTAGAGGTTTCATGACTTTTGTGTGAACATTGTTTAATGCTATTCAAAAGGTATATGAGAGGGCCATTGAATCTGACCCAGAACTGTGGCTCAGAGACTGTTTTAAAAATCATCCTGAGGAACAACAGGCTCTGATGTTTGGTATGGTGGCTGTCCCCAAAAAATGATTCACAGAATGGAAGTCACCCACCCACCCCCCTTTACTTCTGCAGATAGCTATCAAAAATGATTAACACCGTAAACATGGAAAATGTTAGTTTTTACAGGCTAATTCCTCCAACAGATGTCTCAATAAAAGTTAATTGTTAAGTCTTTTGTCTGTAATGTCTTTTTCGTTTTGTGTCAGGATCTCAGTAAGGCTAGCTGTCGCCATCGGCTAATGGAGATCCTAATAAATCAAATTAAGATTTAGGGCCCATTTCTGGATAAACTGATTGTGACCGCCGATTGTTTTTGTAGCTGTCATATTGTTGTCACTTAAAGGAAAGATTCACCGATTTCTAATGTTATATCGTCATATTGCATGATATAATGCAAAATGTGTCATACTGGCTGTATGCTTGAATGGCGAATAGCTCAGATACACATGAAATGACCCCGGGATTGATAAAATATCACTCAAAGAAGCACAAATACGATATAACTTTCAAAATGGGTGAATCTTTCCTTAATGCAATATTCCACTTTATGTCTAGCGGTACTAAATTGTACTAAATTGTAAAAGAAAATCCTTCTAAAATAAAATATATTAAAAAAAAACAAAAAAACACTTGGTGCACTTACCATTCAGAAGACCTAAATAAATGTTTCTCAATGTTTCAATAGAGCCCGTTTCTTTTATGACTTGGGGGTGAGGGCAAAAGGAATCCATATCGATGTGTTTTGTTCCATTTCTCCTTTTTCCAAGCAGGTGAAGGGGAACAAATCCCAGAGTATGTAATTTGTAGAGCTGAAATACAGAATCAGACATTCAGATTTAAAGTAGTAGCTAGCCTATAATTTGAAAAATAGTATTATTATGTTTAACATTGTTATATGAGGAGGGGGAACACTTACCAATACTTTAGTGGAAGTCAATATCTGAGAGCTATTATTATAATGGGTGCAATCATTGTGTTCCCATTCGTAATCATACTTCTTCATTGCTTGTAAAACCTTCTCTTTTGGATGGTCAAAGAAACAACTGTTGCAGGTCTTACTAAACACAGTGGTTTGTGTCTGACACTGTATACACAGTGAGCCTGACATTTCATCCCTTTTAAAATCTGATGAGAGAAATGACAAGCAGTTTAGTCATGCCAACTACCACAATTAGCTAGATAGCTAGCCATCTAGCTAACACGACAGGTAAATAGAGTAAAAGGCAACAAACTTACTGGGCAAGGGGTTCTAACTTCAGTCCAGGAGAAGGTTAGCAAGCAATGATAAAACTACAAACTAGCTAGAGTTTGCAAGTTATTTTGTAGCTGGGCAGAGCACTGACGTCCAACTGAACCAAGCGAAGTTACACATCACATAGGTGCAACTTGCAGACTTGTTTACGTGCTGCTGTGCGAGTCTTTTTTTGTACACTTTGTATAAAATAATAAAACACAGAACTACAGGATATTTCTTAACATAACTCTTTATTAACTAGCTACAACAGCATGTTCGCCTATCTCCAACCACGATCAACTGGCCATGACCTAACCGTCTGGGTGGTCTTAACCAATCACCGCACAGTATGATACGGCGGTAAAATGCATCCAATTATAATTCAGTATGTATTCACATATGAATATTACATCCCCCTTGTTTTAAAACAAAATACAAATGTTTTACATATTCTAAGCTTTTCTTTTGAATACATGCTCTGTAGTTTGAACTCAAGGTAAGTAACCATTTATATTGCATAATACACCAACTGAATCAACATAGACTCTGACACAATGATCCAACATACTGTTACTTTTCAAACAAGGGATTCTCAGCAACTCAGCTTTTACTGTAGAAATGACATCTTAACATTTCAAACAAATACAATACCAAAGCATGTCAAGTGAACTTTCAATAACAAGTTTACAGTCTGGCAGCGATCCGCCTACACCCTTTGACATTTCACAGGTCGAGGACAGCTCTGGGCTTGACCTCTCTTCCTGACCTTGTGCGATATGATGTTGAGCATGCTTCTGTGTCAGTCAACAGCTCTTGTGGTGTTGCAGGTAAGTGTGGTGTATGTTGTGCTGTGTGTGTGTTTAGTCCATCACGTTCTCTTTCAGGGGAACAGTTCATCTCATCAGTGTGTTGTTCTTTTGTGTTCAGTAAGTGACGATGATTGCGGCGGTACACCGCTCCTTCTGCTGTGCGGACGTGATATGAACGTTCAGTGTCAGCTGGCTGGATGACGACTGCTTGCTTCCAGAGGCCATGCTCCTGGATTTTAACTGACTCTCCGTCGATCAGTGGTGGCAGTGGTCTAGCTGACCTGCCGTAGTCTCGCTTTTGTTGTTGTTGTCTCTGTGCATGTTTTTCATGCATTTCCTTGTAGCTGACAACCTCAGGTTGCAGCTGCTGGTTGGTGCTGGGAAGGGTTGAGCGAAGTCTGCGGCTCATCAACAGCTGGGCTGGTGATTTGAAGTTGTCAACTGGAGTGTTGCGGTATTCAAGGAGACTGAGGTAGGGGTCTCTCTTGTCTGCTTTTGCTTTGTCCATGAGTGATTTAGCAATCTGCACAGAATTTTCAGCAAGGCCATTACTTTGAGGGTAATGTGGGCTTGTGGTGACATGTGTGAACTCCAATGCTTTTGTGAAGGATTCAAACTCATTTGATTTGTAACAGGGCCCATTGTCAGATATTAAAGTCTCTACAATGCCATGCCTGGCAAAGGCTGCTTTCAGCTTGTGTATCACAGCTGCAGATGTGGTGCTGTGAAGCTTGTCGAGTTCGAAGTATCTGCTGTAGTAGTCCACTGTTACGATGTAGTCCTCGTTGTTCCAGGTGAACAGATCGGTTGCCACGACCTGCCAGGGTCGGTCTGGGATACAGTGAGGTAACATTGGCTCTTTGGTGTTTGAGGGGCGTCTTTCAAGACAGATGGTGCATCTACCAACAATGTCCTCTATTTGTTTGCACATTCCAGGCCAAAACAAAATGTCCCATGCTCTCTGTTTGCACTTTTCCATGCCCATGTGTCCAGCATGGATCTTTTTCAAAATCTCTTCTCTGAGACTGGTAGGAATAATGATTTTCTCTCCTTTGAAAATGATTCCGTTGATCTGTGATAGTTCATCACGATGGTTCCAGAATTCTGAGACGCTCTGAGGGCATTTTCTACTCTCCTCAGGCCATCTATCCTGTATGACTTTCCTCAGCTGTGTGAGTTGTGAGTCCTTGTCTGTTTCTGCTTGGATCTCCTTCAGTTTCGTGTCACTAACTGGTAAGTTGCTGTACACAGTGTGCACTTGCATGTCCATGCCCTCACTGAGGCTGCTGTCCTTGTAGGTAAGAAACTTCCTGGAGAGTGTGTCTGCGACAGGGATGTCTTTGCCTGGACGGTGAGTGATTGTGAAGTCGTATTTTTGTAGTTTGAGGATCATTCTCTGTAGCCTTGGCGGGGCTGCAGCTAGTGGTTTGCTCATGATTGACTCAAGGGGCTTGTGGTCGGATTCCACAATGACTTGTCGTCCATATACGTACTGATGGAAACGTTTACATCCGAACAGAATGGCATAGAGCTCCTTTTCGATTTGAGCGTAGTTGATTTCACAGTCTGTGAGAGATTTGGAAGCGTAGCCGATGGGCTTTCCTTCTTGCAGTAGCACTGCACCTAGTCCATACTTCGACGCGTCCACTTGGAGTCTGAGCTCTTTGTTGGGGTCGTAGTAGGCAAGGATTGGTCCTGGTTCTCTCGTGATCAAGTCTTTCACATTCTGGAAAGCAATGTCGTGTTGCTTGTCCCAGAGAAACTCACTGGACTGCTTTAGCAGTTGACGCAGGGGTGCATTAGCATTGGAGAGGCTGGGTGCGAACTTGGCTAAGTAGTTGACCATGCCAAGCACTGTTTCCAGCTCTGCACGGTTCTTTGGTGGCTCCATTTCTTTTATGGCTGAGATCTTCTCTGGATCTGGCTTGATTCCATTCGCTGTGAGAAGATGTCCGAAGTAGCTGACCACTGTAGCGCTGACTGTGCTCTTCTCGGGGTTAAGCCGGACTCCTCTCTCGCGGGATCTTTGCAGCATCGCGCGGAGGTTTCGGTCGTGCTCCTCTTTGGTTCGACCATAAACAAGGATGTTGTCCACAATTGCCACAACTCCGTCGAGGCCTTCATACACTTCGTCGATCTTTCGCTGAAACTCGTCTTGGGCTGAGATAATCCCAAAAGGCAGGCAACGGAACCTGTAGCGTCCAAACGGTGTGTTGAATGTTGTGAGCTTAGATGACTCTTCTGTGAGCTTGATAGCCCAGTAGCCTGATCTAGCGTCCATGACACTGAAGTAGTGTGCTCCCGCTAGCTTGTGTGTGATACCATCTAGCGTCGGTAAAAGGTAATGGGGCCGTTTGATAGCCTTGTTCAAGTCTCTTGGGTCGAGGCATACTCGGAGCTTGCCTGTACATGGTTTCTTCACCACCACTAACGCGTTTACCCAGTCAGTCGGTTCTGTAACCTTGGTGACTATGTCAGATTGCTCCATGCTCTCCAACTCTTTCTTCAGACGGGCACAGAGAGCAAGGGGAATCTTTCTCGGGGGGTAGACCACAGGGGTTGCGTCTGGGTCAAGGTGAATGGTACATTCTCCTGGGAATAATCCTATTCCTGTAAAGACATCAGCAAACTCCTCCAGTACATTTTCTGTCTCTACTGGCTCTGTTACTGATAAAACTAGCTTGATGAGGTCCATGTCTAAACATGCTTTAAGACCTAGCACTGCAGGTGCTCTAGTGTCAACAACGTAAAAGTCCAACATCATGTCACTTTCCTTGTATTTGCATTTGAAAGTGCATGTGCCTTTTACTGGGAGCTGTTCACCACCATAACCAGTCAGTCTGCGCATGGTGGGCTGTAGCTCGCACTCAGATGTCAAGCTGCGGTACTTATTCAGAGGAATAATGCTCAGACCCAACATTCAAAAGTTTCTCTCTCACTCGCGGTGAGTGTATTCCAAATACAATACAGTCCCTGACCATCTCATCCTTGTTTGCATAATCACAGTCTTTCACAAGCAGACGCAGCTCAGTCCCAAACTGTTCAAAAGACTCGCTAGCTCCCTGTACTTTCTCATGGAATTTGTACCTAGCGAAAATTGTATTAGTCTTCGGCACAACATATGCTTCAAAACGATCGTAGTATGTTTTCAGTACCTTCGATTCAGCCTCGGTAAGTGTCCATGTGTTGTAAATATCTCTCCCTTTTTCACCGATCCAGAGGAGCAGGTAGCTACACTTTTCCTCTTCTCCTCTTGCCTTCAGAGGACCCGTGAACATTAGCTCCACATGCTGTTTGTACTTACGCCATGCATCGGGTAAGTTTGTAGACTCCCAGTCCATTCGAGGTGAAGGAACTCCAGAAAAATCCATCTTTTAAGACCCTTTACTCTGACACCATGTCTTACTTTGTACAAAATAATAAAACGCAGAACTACAGGATATTTCTTAACATAACTCTTTATTAACTAGCTACAACAGCATGTTCGCCTATCTCCAACCATGATCAACTGGCCATGACCTAACCGTCTGGGTGGTCTTAACCAATCACCGCACAGTATGATACGGCGGTAAAATGCATCCAATTATAATTCAATATGTTTTCACATATGAATATTACAGTGCGTTTTGTTGCCAATCTTACTTTGCTACCTGACTACACGGTTTTTACTTTTTCACTACCGTATATTTTTAGTTTTTCCCTCACTCAACTTTTTTCATTCAACTTTTTCACCCCGGAGGTTTTATCTGGACATGGTTCGTCAGGACTTCAAACAGCCGAAGCTAAGTAACATTAACATGATGCCTTCTAATTGCAGTTGTTGTACTTATAATATACAAGAGAACGATCGCCTTACGGCGAGGATAGCTGTGCTGCAAGCCCAGCTTCAGACGCAATCGTTAGGCAAGGGCAATTTCAGTGTAGGAAAGGATGAAACAGCGTCTGTGGCACCAGTAAGTACAGATAGTAACGTTAGTATAAACCCCCTCGCACGGTCCCCGCAGCCGGACAACTTTCTCATGGCTTCTGGAGGGAAACGCTGTAGGAATGCTCAACCGGTGTCGCTTATTCAGCCGACAGAAACTTTCAATCGGTTCTCCCCGTTAAGCGAGTCAGATGCCGAGACTTCTCTGGTCTCTGCTCCTCCCGTTATGGGGTCTGAGACGCCGAAGATTCCCACCGTTAGCTCTGACAAATTGAAAACCCTAGTCATTGGCGACTCCATTACCCGCAGTATTAGACTTAAAACTAATCATCCAGCGATCATACACTGTTTACCAGGGGGCAGGGCTACCGACGTTAAGGCTAATCTAAAGACGGTGCTGGCTAAAGCTAAAACTGGCGAGTGTAGAGAGTATAGAGATATTGTTATCCACGTCGGCACCAACGATGTTAGGGTGAAACAGTCAGAGGTCACCAAGCGCAACATAGCTTCAGCGTGTAAATCAGCTAGAAAGATGTGTCGGCATCGATTAATTGTCTCTGGCCCCCTCCCAGTTAGGGGGAGTGATGACCTCTACAGCAGAGTCTCACAACTCAATCGCTGGTTGAAAACTGTTTTCTGCCCCTCCCAAAAGATAGAATTTGTAGATAATTGGCCCTCTTTAGGACCAAGCCTGGCCTTTGAGGAGTGACGGACTCCATCCTAGCTGGAGGGGTGCTCTCATCTTATCTACCAACATGGACATGGCTCTAACTCCTCTAGCTCCACAATGAGATAGGGTGCAGGCCAGGCAGCAGGCTGTTAGCCAGCCTGCCAGCTTAGTGGAGTCTGCCACTCGCACAGTCAGTGTAGTCAGCTCAGCTATCCCCATTGAGACCGTGTCTGTGCCTCGACCTAGGTTGGGCAAAATTAAAGATGGCGGTGTTCGCCTTAGCAATCTCACTAGTATAAAGACCTCCTCCATCCCTGCCATTATTGAAAGAGATCGTGATACCTCACATCTCAAAATAGGACTACTTAATGTTAGATCCCTCACTTCAAAGGCAGTTATAGTCAATTAACTAATCACTGATCATAATTTTGATGTGATTGGCCTGACTGAAACATGGCTTAAGCCTGATGAATTTACTGTGTTAAATGAGGCCTCACCCCCTGGTTACACTAGTGACCATATCCCCCGCGCATCCCGCAAAGGCGGAGGTGTTGCTAACATTTACGATAGCAAATTTCAATTTACCAAAAAAAACAACAACAACGTTTTCGTCTTTTGAGCTTTTAGTCATGAAATCTATGCAGCCTACTCAATCACTTTTTATAGCTACTGTTTACAGGCCTCCTGGGCCATATGCAGCGTTCCTCACTGAGTTCCCTGAATTCCTATCGGACCTTGTAGTCATCGCAGATAATATTCTAATTTTTGGTGACTTTAATATTCACATGGAAAAGTCCACAGACCCAATCCAAAAGGCTTTTGGAGCCATCATCGACTCAGTGGGTTTTGTCCAACATGGACCTACTCAATGCCACAGTCATACTCTGGACCTAGTTTTGTCCCATGGAATAAATGTTGTGGATCTTAATGTTTTTCCTCATAATCCTGGACTATCGGACCACCATTTTATTACGTTTGCAATCGCAACAAATAATCTGCTCAGACCCCAACCAAGGAGCATTAAAAGTCGTGCTATAAATTCTCAGACAACCCAAAGATTCCTTGATGCCCTTCCAGACTCCCTCTGCCTGCCCAAGGACGTCAGAGGACAAAAATCAGTTAACCACCTAACTGAGGAACTCAATTTAACCTTGCGCAATACCCTAGATGCAGTTGCACCCCTAAAAACTAAAAACATTTGTCATAAGAAACTAGCTCCCTGGTATACAGAAAATACACAAGCTCTGAAGCAAGCTTCCAGAAAATGGGAACGGAAATGGCGCACACCAAACTGGAAGTCTTCCGACTAGCTTGGAAAGACAGTACCGTGCAGTATCGAAGAGCCCTCACTGCTGCTCGATCATCCTATTTTTCCAACTTAATTGAGGAAAATAAGAACAATCCGAAATGTCTTTTTGATACTGTCGCAAAGCTAACTAAAAAGCAGCATTCCCCAAGAGAGGATGGCTCTCACTTCAGCAGTAATGAATTCATGAACTTCTTTGAGGAAAAGATCATGATCATTAGAAAGCAAATTACGGACTCCTCTTTAAATCTGCGTATTCCTCCAAAGCTCCGTTGTCCTGAGTCTGCACAACTCTGCCAGGACCTAGGATCAAGGGAGACACTAAAGTGTTTTAGTACTATATCTCTTGACACAATGATGAAAATAATCATGGCCTCTAAACCTTCAAGCTGTATACTGGACCCTATTCCAACTAAACTACTGAAAGAGCTGCTTTCTGTGCTTGGCCCTCCTATGTTGAACATAATAAACGGCTCTCTATCTACCGGATGTGTACCAAACTCACTAAAAGTGGCAGAAATAAAGCCTCTCTTGAAAAAGCCAAATCTGGACCCAGAAATTATAAAAAACTATCGGCCTATATCGAATCTTCCATTCCTCTCAAAATATTTTGAAAAAGCTGTTGCGCAGCAAATCACTGCCTTCCTGAAGACAAACAATGTATACGAAACGCGTCAGTCTCGTTTTAGACCCCATCATAGCACTGAGACTGCACTTGTGAAGGTGGTAAATTACCTTTTAATGACGTCAGACCGAGGCTCTGCATCTGTCCTCGTGCTCCTAGATCTTAGTGCTGCTTTTGATACCATCGATCACCACATTCTTTTGGAGAGATTGGAAACCCAAATTGGTCTACATGGACAAGTTCTGGCCTGGTTTAGATCTTATCTGTCGGAAAGATATCAGTTTGCCTCTGTGAATGGTTTGTCCTCTGACAAATCAACTGTATATTTCGGTGTTCCTCAAGGTTCTGTTTTAGGACCACTATTGTTTTCACTATATATTTTACCTCTTGGAGATGTCATTCGAAAACATAATGTTAAATTTCGCTGCTATGCGGATGACACACAGCTGTACATTTCAATGAAACATGGTGAAGCCCCAAAATTGCCCTCGCTAGAAGCCTGTGTCTCAGACATAAGGAAGTGGATGGCTGCAAACTTTCTACTTTTAAACTTGGACAAAACAGAGATGCTTGTTCTAGGTCCCAAGAAACAAAGAGATCTTCTGTTCAATCTGACAATTAATCTGGATGGTTGTACAGTCGTCTCAAATAAAACTGTGAAGGACCTCGGCGTTATTCTGGACCCTGATCTCTCTTTTGAAGAACATATCAAGACTGTTTTAAGGACAGCTTTTTTCCATCTACATAACATTGCAAAAATCAGAAACTTTCTGTCCAAAAATGATGCAGAAAAATTAATCCATGCCTTTGTTACTTCTAGGTTGGACTACTGCAATGCTCTACTTTCTGGCTACCCGGATAAAGCACTAAATAAACTTCAGTTAGTGCTAAATACGGCTGCTAGAATCCTGACTAGAACCAAAAGGTTTGATCATATTACTCCAGTGCTGGCCTCCCTACACTGGCTTCCTGTTAAGGCAAAGGCTGATTTCAAGGTTTTACTGCTAACCTACAAAGCATTACATGGGCTTGCTCCTACCTATCTTTCCGATTTGGTCCTGCCGTACATACCTACACGTACGCTACGGTCACAAGACGCGGGCCTCCTAATTGTTCCTAGAATTTCCAAGCAAACAGCTGGAGGCAGGGCTTTCTCCTATAGAGCTCAATTTTTATGGAATAGTCTGCCTACCCATGTGAGAGACGCAGACTCAGTCTCAACCTTTAAGTCTTTACTGAAGACACATCTCTTCAGTAGGTCCTATGATTAAGTGTAGTCTGGCCCAGGGGTGTGAAGGTGAACGGAAAGGCTGGAGCAACGAACCGCCCTTGCTGTCTCTGCCTGGCCGGTTCCCCTCTCTCCACTGGGATTCTCTGCCTCTACCCCTATTACAGGGGCTGAGTCACTGGCTTACTGGTATTCTTCCATGCCGTCCCTGGGAGGGGTGCGTCACTTGAGTGGGTTGAGTCACTGACGTGGTCTTCCTGTCTGGGTTGGCGCCCCCCCTTGGGTTGTGCCGTGCCGGAGATCTTTGGGGGCTATATTCGGCCTTGTCTCGGGATGGTAGGTTGGTGGTTGGGGATATCCCTCCAGTGGTGTGGGGGCTGTGCTTTGGCAAAGTGGGTAGGGTTATATCCTACCTGTTTGGCCCTGTCCAGGGGTTTCATCGGATGGGGCCACAGTGTCTCCTGACCCCTCCTGTCTCAGCCTCCAGTATTTATGCTGCAGTAGTTTATGTGTCGGGGGGCTAGGGTCAGTCTGTCACATCTGGAGTATTTCTCTTGTCTTTTCCGGTGTCCTGTGTGAATTTAAATATGCTCTCTCTAATTCTCTCTTTCTCTCTTTCTTTCTTTCTCTCTCTCTCTCGGAGGACCTGAGCCCTAGGACCATGCCTCAGGACTACCTGGCCTGATGACTCCTTGCTGTCCCCAGTTCACCTGGCCGTGCTGCTGCTCCAGTTCCAACTGTTCTGCCTGCGGCTATGGAACCCTGACCTGTTCACCGGACGTTCTACCTGTCCCAGACCTGCTGTCCCAGACCTGCTGGAACCCTGACCTGTTCACCGGACGTGCTACCTGTCCCAGACCTGCTGTTTTCAACTCTCTAGAGACAGCAGGAGCGGTAGAGATACTCTCAAAGATCGGCTATGAAAAATCCAACTGACACTTACTCTTGTGTTACTGACTTGTTACACCCTCGACAACTACTATGATTATTATTATTTGACCATGCTGGTCATTTATGAACATTTGAACATCTTGGCCATGTGCTGTTATAATCTCCACCCGGCACAGCCAGAAGAGGACTGGCCACCCCTCATAGCCTGGTTCCTCTCTAGGTTTCTTCCTAGGTTTTGGCCTTTCTAGGGAGTTTTTCCTAGCCACCGTGCTTCTACACCTGCATTACAGCACTTTGAGATCAGCTGATGTAAGAAGGGCTATATAAATACATTTGATTTGATTTGAAATTTGATTTGATACCCTAATAAATGTCAATAGAAAAAAGTTCAAACAAACGAAAATTAAGCAAAGACTGCTAGCAGACTGCTATTCAGCAGTCATAACTGAAGCAAAACATTTTGCAACGGGAAACGTTTTGCAACAAAAACTAGAGTTTCTATTGGACGAATTCAGGTAGGCCCCTTCTGTTTGGTTCCTAGTGAAAACACCCCATGCTTCTGTAGCATAGCAACAAAGTCTTGTTTTTAACAGGTCTAGGTCTAGCAAACGCGCTCTCCGGTGGGCAGATTAATAAAAATACAAAAAATAATATTCGTTCATTTAAATTGTAATTTTTAAGGTAGTTTGTAAACATTACATAGTAGTACACATACGACCGTGTAATATGATGAATATAGTCACAGGTAAATGGATGGCCCAACACCATTTTCCTGTGACTTTATTCTTGATATAGCACGGCATGTTTTAACGTTACTGCTCTTCTAAAACTGTTAGAACATGTATTAAACGTAATAAATATGTCTTGCCGTCTCGAAATGAACATAGAGCTAATTACTAGCTCAGAGAACTCGGAGTTGACTTTGCCCCTCTACTGTTCTTGATTAAATAATTCATTTTTTCTAAACATTTACTGCCTGCTGCTGATAGTAATAAAACAATTACTTCCGGTTTTGTGCCTTCAAAATAAAAGCTCTAAATTTGAATACAAGTTAAAATTATATATTTTAAATAACGCTCGCTGTTTGAAATTGTTCAAATTCAATTCGTTTTTTTCTTTGGCCATTTTAACAGGCTACTGCTACAGTGCTACACAATCATTATATTTTTAGATTTTTTTTGTAATTAACTCTTAAAGCTAAAGTATAGGTATCTTATTTTAATTAAATAAATCAAATAATGAAACAAAATGGAATTGCACATCTCACTATTACAATGGTGATTTTAGCATGTAAATGTTGATTGGGCAAACTCCCCATTTTTTTGTTGGTTATGCATGCCAGTCGAGCCACTGCACAACACAACACAATACATGAATTGCACTATAACAGTGACAAACGGTGCCCACAAACTGTTAGGGCCTACATAAAGCTGTCCCAACAGCAGAACTTTCTATTCAGCACCATGGAGTGAATCCTTACCACTGCTACACCTGGTTACTTATCTGCTCTTAACCAACCATGCTATTTTGTTTGTTTTTTTGCATTGTTTGTAACTTATTTTGTACATAATGTTGCTGCTACCATCTCTTATGACTGAAAAGAGCTTCTAGACATCAGAACTGAGATTACTCACCTCAGATTAGAGGAAGAGTTTTTCTTCAATGAGTCGGACGGGAGCGATATACTACAGACACTTGACCAGGCCCAGATCTCCGTCATTCGCTGGAGTAGGAAACAGAGATTTCGCTTAAAAAGATCAGGGTGTCTTTTGAGGATCAGGCGACGAGTGTCTAATCTGCCTTTGCCTTCAGTCCTGCTAGCTAACGTTCAATCTCTGGAAAATAAATGGGACGAACTGAAAGCACGTACATTTCAAGTCGAAAGTTTACATACACTTAGGTTGGAGTCATTAAAACTCATTTTTCAAACACTCCACAAATTTCTTGTTAACAAACTATAGTTTGGGCAAGTTGTTTAGGACATCTACTTTGTCCATGACACAAGTCATTTTTCCAACAATTGTTTACAGACAGATTATTTCACTTATAATTCACTGAATCACAATTCCAGTGGGTCAGAAGTTTACATACACTAAGTTGACTGTGACTTTAAACAGCTTGGAAAATTCCAGAAAATGATGTCATGGCTTTAGAAGCTTCTGATTGGCTAATTGACATAATTTGATTCAATTGGAGGAGTACCTGTGGATGTATTTCAAGCCCTACCTTCAAACTCAGTGGTCTTTTGAAACATCATGGGAATATCAAAAGAAATCAGCCAAGACCTCAGAAAAAATTGTAGAGCCCCACAAGTCTGTTTCATCCTTGGGAGCAATTTCCAAATGCCTGAAGGTACCACATTCATCTGTACAAACAATAGTATGCAAGTATAAACACCATGGGACTATGCAGCAGTCATACCGCTCAGGAAGGACATACGCAAATCAATCCCAGAACAACAGCAAAAGACCTTGTGAAGATGCTGGAGGAAACAGGTACAAAAGTATCTATATCCACAGTAAAACAAGTCCTATATTGACATAACCTGAAAGGCCGCTCAGCAAGGAAGAAGTCACTGCTCCAAAACCGCCATAAAAAAGGCAGACTACAGTTTGCAACTGCACATGGGGACAAAGATCGTACTTTTTGGAGAAATGTCCTCTGGCCTGATGAAACAAAAATATAACTGTTTGGCCATAATGACCATAGTTATATTTGGTGGAAAAAGGGGGAGGCTTGCAAGCCAAAGAACACCATCCCAACCGTGAAGCACGGGGGTGGCAGCATCATGTTGTGGTGTGCTTTGCTGCGAGAGGGACTGGTGCACTTCACAAAATAGATGGCATCATCAGAAAAGAAAATGACGTTGATATGTTAAAGAAATCTCAAGACATCATTCAGGAAGTTAAAGCTTGGTTGCCAATGGGTCTTCCAAATGTACAATGACCAAAAGGATACTTGCAAGCAAAGTTGTGGCAAAATGGCTTAAGGACATCAAAGTCAAGGTATTGGAGTGGCCATCACAAAGCCCTGACCTCAATCCTATAGAAAATTTGTGGGCAGAACTGAAAAAGCGTGTGCAAGCAATGAGGCCTACAAACCTGACTCAGTTACACCAGCTCTGTCAGGAGGAATGGGCCAAAATTCACCCAACTTAAAATAAAGTGGTGATCCTAACTGACCTAAGACAGGGAATTTTTACTAGGATTAAATGTCAGGAATTGTGAAAAACTGAGTTTAAATGTATTTAGCTTAGGTGTATGTAAACTTCCGACTTCAACTGTATATCCAGCCTCTGGTAAGACATGGGGCGGGGGCCTATGCATATATGTAAACAGCTGGCGCACGATATCTAAGGAAGTCTCGCGGTTTTGTTCGCCTGAGGTAGAGTATCTCAAGATAAGCTGTAGACCACACTATCTACCTAAAGAGTTTCGATCTGTATTTTTCGTAGCTGTGTTACATACCACCACAGACCGATGCTGGCACTAAAATCGCACTCAATGAGCTGTATACCGCCATAAGCAAACAGGAAAACGCTCATCCAAAGGAGGCGCTCCTAGTGGCTAGGGACTTTAATGCAACGAAACTTAAATCAGTTTTACCTCATTTCTATCACCATGTTAAATGTGCAACCAGAGGGAAAACAATTCTAGACAACCTTTACTTCACACACAGAGATGCATACAAAGCAAAAATTAAAGCAGGAAGCACCAGTGACACAGTCTATAAAAAAGTGGTCAGATGAAGCAGATGCTAAACTACAGTACTGTTTCGTTAGCACAGACTGGAATATGTTCTGGGATTCTTCCGATGGCATTGCGGAGTACATCACGTTAGTCACTGGCTTTATCAATAAGTGCATCGAGGACGTCGTCCCCACAGTGACTGTACATACATACCCCAACCAGAAGCCATGGATTACAGGCAACATTCGCACTGAGCTAAAGGGTAGAGCTGCCACTTTCAAGGAGCGAGACTCTATGCCCTCCGACGAACCATCAAACAGGCAAAACGTCAGTACAGGACTAAGATTGAATCGTACTAGACCAGCTCCAACGCTCATCGGATATGGCAGGGCTTGCAAACTATTAGACTACAAAGGGAAGCAAAGCCGAGAGCTGCCCAGTGGCACGAGCCTACCAGACGAGCTAAATAACTTTTACGCTCGCTTCGAGGTAAGTAACACTGAAACATGCAAGCTGTTCCGGACGACTGTGTGATCACGCTCTCCTCAGCCGATGTGAGTAAGACCTTTTAAACAGGTCAACATTCACAAGGCCGCAGGGCCAGACGGATTACCAAGACGTGTACTCCGAGCATGCGCTGACCAACTGGCAAGTGTCTTCACTGACATTTTCAACCTCTCCCTGTCCAAGTCTGTAATACCAACATGTTTCAAGCAGACCACCACTGTCCCTGTGCACAAGAACACTAAGGTAACCTGCCTAAATGACTACCGACCCGTAGCACTCACATCTGTATTCATGAAATGCTTTGAAAGGCTCACGGCTCACATCAACACCATTATCCCAGAAACCCTAGACCCACTCCAATTTGCATACCGCCCCAACAGATCCACAGATGATGCAATCTCTATTGCACTCCACACTGCCCTTTCACACCTGGACAAAAGGAACACCTATGTGAGAATGCTATTAATTGACTACATCTCAGCATTCAACACCATAGTGTCCTCAAAGCTCATCACTAAGCTTAGGACCCTGGGACTAAACACCTCCCTTTGCAACTGGATCATGGACTTCCTGACGGGCCGCCCCCATGTGGTAAGGGTTGGTAACAACACATCTGCCACACCGATTGTCAACAAGGGGCCCCTCAGGGGTGCGTGCTCACTCCCCTCCTGTACTCCCTGTTCACTCATGACTGCGCGGCCAGGCACGACTCCAACACCATCATTAAGTTTGCTGACGACACAACAGTAGGCCTGATCACCGACAACAATGAGACAGCCTATAGGGAGGAGGTCAGAGACCTGACCGTGTGGTGCAAGGACAAAACCTCTCCCTCAATGTGATCAAGACAAAGGAGATGATTGTGGACTACAGGAAAAGGAGAACCGAGCACGCCCCCATTCTCATCGACGGGGCTGTAGTGGAGCAGGTTGAGAGCTTCAAGTTCCATGGCGCCCACATCCCCAATAAACCAACATGGTCCAAGCACACCAAGACAGTCGTGAAGAGGACACGACCAGACCTATTCCCCCTCCAATGGCCGATGACCACCAATACTTTTTAGCTATAATTTCTATTCATTATTTATCTTCATATGACAAGGATTGAAAATGATTTAGCAGTAGATTGTCGACTTGATTCATGATAATGACTGCTAGCTAAGATTTTGAAGGTATGACATTGACATGATCAGCACCCTGAATGACGGGTCGCCACTGTGGCCAATATACCACGGCTAAGGGCTGTTCTTAGGACATAGCCCTTAGCTGTGGTATATTGGCCATATACCGCAAAGAACAGACCTCAGCCGTGGTATATTGGCCATATACCACAAACCCCTGAGGTGCCTTATTGCTATTATAAACTGATAACCAACGTAATTAGAACAGTAAAAATATGTTTTAGTCACTCCCATGGCACAGGTCTGATAAACCATGGCTTTCAACCAATCAGCTTTCAGGGCTCAAACCACCCATTTTATAATTGTAAATAAATCCCGTTTGCGCATGTGCATAACTATAGATACATCTGACAGGAGAGTTTGAGTGATGAAAGTTGGACAGAGGATGTCGAAATCTCTGTGCAAAAAACACTTGGACGAATTTCAAAAAATGAATGTTATGCTATTTTCTGGCAATTGTGCCGTTATTATGTGCCAGATGTTAAGACTACAAACCGTTATAAATGGCCTATTTTTGAGATTGACTTGTTATTTCAATAGGCATAGGCTACTTGACTAAAATCTGGGTTTATAATTGCAATTTAACTTTGCCATGGTTTTCTGAGCTAGATGCAGGGAGCCTATAGCCCCTGATAGGCCAACAGTCCAACAACTCATTTCAGGGAAAAGTCCACAATGAAACTGACATTAAATGTGGAGAATTTGCGATAGAGCTGTGAACATATTGGGCTACGCGATGTCGCGTTTGAAAATGTATTGGTCACGTTGCTCTTAAAACATTTTTTAATATATATATATATATATATATATATATATATATATTAAACATTTTTTTTAAAGAGAAACGGGACCAATATATTTTCAAACGCGACATCGTTTTCAAAGTAGCCCAATTTGGCGGCAAAACTACGAACATGGCAACACTGATTGACACTCATATTGCACACAATCCATAGTTAAGGCTGTACAGCAGAGGAGGCTGGTGGGTCGGAGCTATAGGAGGAAGGACTCATTGTAATGGCTGGAATGGAATTAATGGAAGAGTCAAACAGGGTTTCCATAGCTCTTTTCCTATAGCTCCTCCCACCAGCCTCCTCTGCTGTACAGCCTTAACTATGGATTGTGGATCCATGAAATGGGATATCACCCTACTCTGTGACACCCACAACTGTGGCGAGTTTACACGAACATTAGCATCATGGCTCTTATTGCGGGACTTTGACTGTGGGGAATCACCTACCCAATCAGCCTATTGTGCGTATTGACATTTATATTGCACTACCATGAGGTCTGCAAACCAGTGTGAAATATACGTTTGTTACTTGTATTTGTAGTAACAGAATACATACAATAACTCAAAAAAGAAAAAGTACATGCATGAAATGAACTCTAAAACTGCATTTTTTTGCTTCAGAAAAAAACCCTGAAATACTTAGGGCCCCCAAAAGCCTAGGGCTGGCTCTGACTGCATGTGTGGTTATAGAGCTCGCCAGCTTGTAGTCCTAAAAACCGGACATAAGTTACCTCTGGTTCGTTCAGCTGTTTCTATGGGGAAAATTAATGAGGAAAGAATAGGGTTTTGGGATAAACGCCAAAAATAAGGTCTTGGAGATCTGTGAGATGATATCAGTCAGTTAACATCACCTTTATGAATTATAATTATAAAGCCTGTAGGTACTTTTTTTAAATTACAGAAATGCTTCAAAATTCACAAAAAGTGATGTTAGCTAATGAAGATTATCTCATAAGACAAAACGTATAAGATCTCCTAAGCCTGTATTTACCACAGACCTTATTTTTGGCGTTTATCCAAAACCCCTACAATAAAGCCATTAATTTCCCCATAGCCTTAGTTAGTTTTACAATGGCGGAGTTAGTGCCTACAAAAAAGACACTATTACTATTTCTCTCTATAGTTGTGGGCATGCAGACCTGCGAGCCCCTCATGAGTTCAGATTTTTTTGTGGCCCCCACCCCCATCAGTTGCTCATCCCTAAACTGTCCAGCAGAGGGCAGTGTCTTACTGCTTGCCTGGTTAACTGCCTTAGACACAGAAGGCCAGAGTCAAAAGTCACTAAAGTATTAGGCACAGTTTTTTTTACCCCAAATAATAACACTAATCGTTTATTCAACTTCTATTGCATTTTTCATTAGAAAGACAATCTCAAAAGCACTTGATAAAGCAAAACAAACAAGAATCAAATAAAACTCCATGATAACAGTGACACTGAGACTCTTTAAAATGTATGTAAAAAATAAAAACAATGACTGCAAAATTGAACAAACCATACAACTCTACGTACAAGGACTACTTTGAACAAATTTCCACTGAAAATTGAAACAGAAAGACGTCTTGAAGACGACTTGTTCTTCAAGTAAATATGTTTTGCAATATTTTCAGTGGAAATTGTGAAAAGTAGTGCATAGAGTTGTATGGATTGTTTAACTTGGTAATCATTTTTTTTTTTTTTTTTTTTACATATATAGTGAAAAATCGGAGTCTCAGTGTCACTCTGTAACCATGAAAATGCCCATAAGAGTAGGTCTGGATTAAGATTTTCTTCCAGAGTTGAAGGTTCTAAGTGTTTCAAACCTTCAGCAGACGGAGCGACAGTCAAGAAGGAACCACATAGCTTAATCAGAGGGAGGAGGTCAACTGTATCGAATGTAATTTTACAATGATAGGAAAATGTGTTTGAGCTACACTATATATACAAAAGTATGTGGACACCCCTTCAAATGAGTGGATTTGGCTATTTCAGCCACACCCGTTGTTGAAAAGCACAAAGCCATGCAATCTCCATAGACAAACATTGGCAGTAGAATGGCCTTACTGTAGAGCTCAGTGACTTTCAACGTGGCACCGTCATAGGAGGCCACCTTTACAACAAGTCAGTTTGTAAAATGTCTGCCCTGCTAGAGCTGCCCCGGTTAACTGTAAGTGCTGTTATTGTGAAGTGGAAATGTCTAGGAGTAACAATTGCTGAGCCAAGTTCACAGAACGGGACCGCCGAGTGCTGAAGCGCATAGCGTGTAAAAATCATCTGTCCTCGTTTGCAACACTCACTACTGAATTCCAAACTGCCTCTGGAAGCAACGTCAGCACAAGAACTGTTCGTCGGGAGCTTCATGAAATTGGTTTCCATGGCCAAGCAGCCGCACACGAGCCTAAGATCACCATGTGCAATGCCAAGTGGTGTAAAGCTCGCCGCCATTGGACTCTGGAGCAGTGGAAACGCGTTTTCTGGAGTGATGAATCACACTTCACCATCTGGCAGTCCGACGGACGAATCTGAGAACGCTATCTGCCTCAATGCATAGTGCCAACTGTACAGTTTGGTGGAGGAGGAATAATGGCCTGGGACTGTTTTTTATGGTTCGGGCTAGGCCCCTTAGTTCCAGTGAAGAGAAATCTTAAAGCTACAGCATGCAATGACATTCTAGACGATTCTGTGTGAATTACATTCAATGACATTCTAGATGATTCTCCATAAAAAAATGGTTTGACGAGATCGGTGTGGAAGAACTTGACTGGCCTGCACAGAGCCCAGACCTCAACCCCATCGAACACCTTTGGGATAAATTGGAACGCCGACTGCGACCCAGGCCTAATCGCCCAACATCAGTCCCTGCAGCAATGTTCCAACATCTAGTGGAAAGCCTTCCCAGAAGAGTCGAGGCTGTTATAGCAACAAAAGGGGGACCAACTCCATATTAATGGCCATGATTTTGGAATGAGATGTTTGACGAGCAGGTGACCACATACTTTTGGTCAAGTAGTGTATTTTCAAACACATTTTGATGTAGACATTTTTTTGCATTCTTAAATATTAGATGAATGTTGATTTTTACATAATAAAATAGTAATTTCATTTTAATTATAAAAACATTTTTGTTTCTGTGGGGTGTATTGGAACAAATACCACAACCGTCTGGCACCAAGTCAGTGATGGTAAAAAGGTAGTTTGTTTTAGACTGTCTTGCCTCAATTGTTACTCCTAAATCAGAAGAGCAGAATCCCACCCTTGCGTGATGGGGCCGCTGGGGGCTCAAAAACATACACTCCCAAGAGACTACGCTCTTCCCCATGGCTGAGGTATCATGCTGTGACTCTCAGAGCCCCTGACCCTAAGTCCATTGTGTGTGTGTGTGTGTGTGTGTGTGTGTGTGTGTGTGTGTGTGTGTGTGTGTGTGTGTGTGTGTGTGTGAGAGCGTAACTATAATAGTGAGGTTACCGCTGCTGTGGAGAGACTCTGTCCATTACAGTAGAGAACTTCATGGCCATGTGAGAAAGCCCACATAAAAATTACTACAGTTTACTTTAAAATATTATAGTACTTACTATAGAATTCTGTAGTGAACTGTAGAATACTTTAAAATCCTATACTCTACACTGTAGTATCCCTCAAATGTGTAGTACTTGCTTTATGATTTTACAGAATACTGTAGAATACTATACTACACACTGTAGTATCCCTTGATCACGTAGTGCTTACTTTATAATTTTTAGATCGATTTACTGCTAGCTTTGTTAATGCTGTTTTGATTTTAATGTGCTGTCCTTGGAGAGCTCATGTTGGGGATTTCCTCAGAGGTTCCCCCTCGATCATCTAGTGCTTACTATAGAATTTTGTAGTATACTATACTTAAATTCACACTGTAGTATCCCTTGATTGATTGATTTTATTTGACCATTTAAAAATAATACATCCACATGTGGATAATGCATTTAGAATATTTGTTGAGAATAACTATTTATTTCCATTGTGGTCCTAGTTTAAACATGTCACTCATTTACAACTAACCCACACAAAGAAAAAAAATACTATAGTATACTATGGTTTAAATACTGTAGTATTACTATATTTTGAGTTTCTGATCTCAATTTCTCAAATTGCTCTCTCAAGTCTTAGAACCTTTGGGTTTGGATTTCAGTCAGAGGGCGGGTTTACAGGCGGTTGCGTGTCTAGAAATCTGAGATTGGTCACTTTTATTGTAGTGATGGACGAACTAACAAATTCCTGCCATTGGCCTGTAAACAGTGTTGTGATTGGCTATTATGAGCCTTCTGTTTGCAATGCACCGCGGAGTCGTTTGTTTAGTTAGCCAGCCGGCCGGGTTGAAGAGTAAGGGCCGAACGACTTGGGAAACCCAGCAGCTTGATATATACCTTGCGTTAAGTGAAAGTTACTTGCTAAACTTTGCTAGCTTATTACTTGTTAGCCAGCATAATGAAAAGCAGACAGTCAGCTCTAGCAAACACCATAAAACCTAAGCCCCCCCCACACACACACACTCCCTATGGGCCGTCTCATCATTGTCGGTGATCAGGCCTACCACTGTTGTGTCGTCAGCAAACTTAATGATGGTATTGGAGTTGTCCTGTACATAACATAATTTACAGATAAAAAAATATATATAGATGCAGAATTTCCACAGATCCACATGTAACAGTGTAGGTTCCGTCCCTCTCTTCGCCCCAACCCGGGCTCGAACCAGGGACCCTTACATACATCAACAACGGACACCCCACGAAGCAACGTTACCCATCGCGCCACAAAAGCCGCGGCCCTTGCAACGCAAGGCGAACAACCACTTCTAGTCTCAGAGCGAGTGAAGTCACCGACTGAAACGCTATTAGCTCGCACCACCGCTAACTAACTAGCCATTTCACATCGGTTACACTCACCCCCCCTTTGACCTCCTCCGCAGCAACCAATGATCCGGGTCACGGCACCAATGTAACAGTGTAGGTTCCGTCCCTCTCTTCACCCCAACCCGGGCTCGAACCAGGGACCCTTGCACACAACCCTACTTCAAGTCTCAGAGCGAGTGACGTCACTGATTGAAAAGCTATTCGCGCGCACCACCGCTAACTAACTAGCCATTTCACATCGGTTACACACATATAGTATGTGTATACACTATGAACACCATAAGCGACAGGTAGCCTAGTGGTTAAGAGCATTGGGCCAGTAACTAGGGTTGCCAACTGTCCCGCATTAGCCGGGCTGTCCCTTATATTGGGCTAAATTGGTGTGTCCCATACGGGACCTCCCTTGTCCCGTATATTCATCCAAATCACAGTATAGTGTAAACGCGCCAATTCCTGCAAAGTCATTTCTGTTATTGTTCGGTCGGTTTGGCATATCAAGGAAATATGAATAAACATGCAAAAAAGACTGCAGCTACAACAAACAATGTGAAGCCCGTCAGTGGTGACTCGACGAAAGCTTTCTGTACTTTATGCGTCGGGAATTCTCAATTGGCCATGAAGGGGAGAATGACCTAACTCAGCATGCATGCACAGATATGCACAAGGCCACGCTAGCTAAAGGTGCTAGCAATATCGGTGCATTCTTCGTGACGTCTACTGCAAAAACTGACATAATTGGAAAACACCGCTCCGTTTACCAGTTATTGAGCAGTGCCAACAATCGCATTCTGAAAGCTAATTGCCCAGCTCACATAGCTCATAATGCCTGCGATCAACTGTCAGTGGATATTGAGACAATTGTTTTACAGATCCACAGCCACTTATCAGTATCTGCTTCCCGAAGAGAGGAACTGCGTGCTTTTTTTGTTGCCTTTGTTGACATTGAGTGGCGGGAAATTCTGCGACACGTTTGCACACGATGGCTCTCTCTTCATCCAGCTGTCGATCGTCTCCAGCAAAGCTGGCCAGCTCTTACATCATACTTCAGGTCCCTTATGGAGGCCTGTCCTGTGGCACTGAATAGTATTTTTGAATATGAAGAAAAAAACAAGCTGCTGAGATTTACGTGCTTTTTCCACAAAGTGGGTGTGTTTTTGACCAACTCGTAAAAAAGCTGGAGGAAACAACGCTCTGCATCACAGATATTTACGAGGAAGTCCAAAAGTTCAACATTAAAGATGCTTCAGCTGAAACAGGACAAACAATTGTCAGCACAAAGGTCCAAGCAGCAACAGGACTTTGAAGTTCTATGACACTGTCATTACATACATTGACAAGTGGTTTGATTTCTCACCAGAAAATGTAATGGTGAAACTGAGCTCTCCTTCACTGACCTGGAGCAGGTGGTGGTTGCCCTCAAAATTACAGAGACAGTCAGTATAGACCAACTCTATGAAGAGTTTTGTGCTAGCCGGGAGGAAATACAGAAAGCCAGACAGGATACCACAAAATCCACCAATGAGAAGTAGGTGGCAGTTTTCCAAAACCTAGGGAAAGCCAACTTGATCAACATGTTCAGGATTGTCTCATTTGTCCTCAAGTGTGCCAGACTCAAATACCTTTGTAGAGAGGATTTTCTGTCTGATGACCATTAAATGGTCAGACTCAAGAAACCGATGTAGCACAGAGCTGATCAAAAATAAACTTCAAATATCTGGGAACTGTGACTTGTCATGTAATGACTTCTCCCTGGCTATGCAAGAGGAGAAAATACTGCTTGAATCAGTCAAGAGCAGCAAAAAATATGTAGACTTGGTGAGTGACTCATGCCTCTCTTTACCTCTTTTGTATTTGAATTATTTTTTTTTTTGCTGTAAAGGTCCAAATTGTGATTTCTTTGATCATTTATTTTGAGGTTTATTCACATAAGTTTACATAACGATACAGTTTTAGTAAAGCTATAGGCTAAATGGAATATACAAATGTTTTGACTTTCCAATTGAATAAGAATATAACACAGTCAATAACACAATATAAAAATCTATATACAGTGTGTGCGAATGTACTAAGACTAGGGAGTTAAGGCAATAAATAGGCCATAGTGGCAGACTAATTACAATTTAGCAATTAAACACTGGAGTGATAGATGGGCAGAATATGAATGTGCAAGTAGAGATACTGGGGTGCAAAGGAGCCAAAAAATAAATAACAATATGGGGATGAGGTAGTTGGGTGGGCTATTTACAGGTGCAATGCTCTGACAGATGATGCTTAAAGTTAGTGAGGGAGATATAAGCCTCCAGCTTCAGTGATTTTTGCAATTCGTTCCAGTCATTGGCAGCAGAGAACTGGAAGGAAAGGCAGCCAAAAGAAGTGTTTGCTTTGGGGATGACCAGTGAAATATACCTGCTGGAGCGCGTGCTGCGGGTGGGTGCTGCTATGGTGACCAGTGAGCTGAGATAAGGCGGAGCTTTACCTAGCAAAGATGTATAGATGACCTGGAGCCAGTGGGTTTGGTGACGAATATGAAGCGAGGGCCAGCCAACGAGAGCATACAGGTTGCAGTTGTGGGTGGTATATGGGGCTTTGGTGACAAAATAGATGGCACTGTGATAGACTGCATCCAATTTGCTGAGTAGAGTGTTGGAGCCTATTTTGTAAATTACATCGCTGAAGTCAAGGATCGGTAGGATAGTCAGTTTTACGAGGGTATGTTTGGCAGCATGAGTGAAGGATGCTTTGTTGCGAAATAGGAAGCCGATTCTAGATGTAATTTTGGATTGGAGATGCTTAATGTGAGTCTGGAAAGAGAGCTTACAGTCTAACCAGACACCTAGATATTTGTAGTTGTCCACATATTCTAAGTCAGAACCGTCCAGAGTAGTGATGCTAGACGGGCAGGTGGGTGCGGTCAGCGATCGGTTGAAGAGCATGCATTTAGTTTTACTTTCATTTAAGAGCAGTTGGAGGCCACGGAAGGAGTGTTGTATGGCATTGAAGCTCGTCTGGAGGTTTGTTAAGACAGTGTCCAAAGAAGGGCCAGAAGTATAAAGAATGGTGTCTGCGTAGAGGTGGATCATAGAATCACCAGCAGCAAGAGCGTCATCATTGATATATACAGAGAAAAGAGTCGGTCCGAGAATTGAACCCTGTGGCAGCCCCATAGAGACTGCCAGAGGTCCGGACAACAGGCCCTCCAATTTGACACACTGAACTCTATCTGAGAAGTAGTTGGTGAACCAGGTGAGCCAGTCATTTGAGAAACCAAGGCTGTTGAGTCTGCCGATAAGAATGGGGTGATTGACAGAGTTGAAAGCCTTGGCCAGGTCAATGAAGACGGCTGCACAGTACTGTCTTTTATCGATGGCGGTTATGATATCGTTTAGGACCTTGAGCGTGGCTGAGGTGCACCCATGACCAGCTTGGAAAACAGATTGCATAGAGGAGATGGTACGGTGGGATTCAAAATGGTCGGTGATCTGTTTAACTTGGCTTTCAAAGACTTTAGAAAGGCAGGGTAGGATAGATATAGGTCTGAAACAGTTTGGGTCTAGAGTGTCTCCTCTTTTGAAGAGGGGGATGAGGGGCAGCTTTCCAGTCTTTAGGGATCTCGGACGATACGAAGGAGAGGTTGAACAGGCTAGTAATAAGGGTTGCAACAATTGCAGTGGATAATTTTAGAAAGAGAGGGTCCAGATTGTCTAGCCCAGCTGATTTGTAGGGGTCCAGATTTTGGAAATTTCAGAATTTTTGGTGGCCTTCCTAAGCCAGGATTCAGTAACGGCTAGGACATCAGGGTTGGCAGAGTGTGCTAAAGCGGTGAATATAGCAAACTTAGGGATAGGCTTCTGATGTTAACATGCATGAAACCAAGGCTTTTACGGTTACTGAAGTCAACAAATGATAGCGCCTGGGGAATAGGAGTGGAACTGGGGGCTACAGGGACTGGGTTAACCTCTACATCACCAGAGGAACAGAGGAGGAGTAGGATAAGGGTACGGCTAAAGGCTATAAGAACTGGTCGTCTAGTGTGTTGGGGACAGAGAATAAAAGGAGCAGATTTCTGGGTGTGGTAGAATAGATTCAAGGCATAATGTATAGACAAGGGTATGGTAGGATGTGAGTACAGTGGAGAGAACCTAGGCGTTGAGAGACGATGAGAGAGGTTTCGTCACTGGAGGGACAAGTTAAGCCAGGTGATGTCTCCGCATGTGTGTGGGGTGGGACGAAAGAGCTATCTAAGGCATTTTGAGCGGGACTGAAGGCTCTACAGTGAAATAAAACAGTAAAGACTAGCCAAGACAGCAGTAGACAAGGCATATTGACATTAGAGAGAGGCATAAAGCAATCACAGGTGTTGATCAGGAGAGCTAAGACAACAACGGGTAAATGTGATGAAAGGGCAGATCGGGTCAGTTAGATACATACAGGACCTGAGTTCGAGGCTGGGGCCGACAGGTAAACAAAATGAGGTACCGTGTTATTGGAACAGTCCAGGGGGCATCAGCTGTGTAGCCGAGTGATCATAGGGTCAAAAGAGCAGCAATAGGTGAGTCAGGGTGCCAGGCGAGCAGGGGACACAGCGTTCAGAAAAGCTACCGGGCCAGGGATAGTAGATGGTTCTTCGGCAACATCGTAACAGAATAACCTGTTGAGACCACATCGGGCGATCACGTCGGCAGTCCTGTCGTGATGGATCGGCGGGGCTCCGTCTCGACAATAAAGGGTCCAGGCCAATTGGCAATGGAGGTATTGTAGCCCTAGAATTAGCTGATATATGGGCCTAGTTCGAGGCTAGCTGGTACTTGCTTCGGGACAGAGGTTTTAGCTAACAGTAGTGACTCGTTTGCAGCTAGCTAGCTGCGATGAGCAGGTGTAATGATCCAGAGCGGCAGGAATCCGGTGATGTGGTAGGCAGAAGCAGTCCGATATGCTCAGGGTTGAGATCGCGCTGCGCAGACTGGCAGGTGTTGCCCGAGCTAAGGCTGGTTGATGAACGAGAAAAAGGTGAAGACCGCTAGCCGTGGCTAATAAAGACTAGTAGCCAGTTAGCTGTCTAGCTCCTGATGGAAGTTCCAGTTATAAGGAATAAAAATAGCAGATCCGTACCACATTGGGTGAGGCAGATTGCAGGAAAGTATATTTTGTTCATAGATGGAAAGTGAGATTAAGATATATACGAAAAAGACCGGCTATTTACACAGGATAAGACAAAGACACACATGCGTCCTACTGCTACACCATCTTGGTTGCAAGATATAAGTACAAACCAAATAAATGTATCATTCAACATAAGATTCCACCTAAAACAATGACATGAGCCCTGTACAAATTAATCAAATAAAATGTTATGTCACATGCTCCGAATACAACAGGTGTAGACCTTACCTTGAAATGCTTACTTACAAGAGCTTAACCAACAATGCAGTTAAAGAAAGAGTAAAAATAGGAAAAGAAAAAGAAAAAGCAACACAATAAAAATAACAATAACAAGGCTGTATACAGGGGGTACCGGTACCGATTCAATGTGCGGGCATACAGGTTAGTCTAGTTATTTTGTACTTGTAGGTAGGGGTAAAGTGACTATGCATAGATAATAAACTGAGTAGAAGCAATGTAAAAACAAAGGGACGATGCATGTCGATGTAAATAGTCTGGGTGGCCATTTGATTATTTGTTCAGCAGTCTAATGGCTTGGGGATGGAAGCTGTTAAGGAGCCATGCGGTAGCAGAGAGAACAGTCTATGACTTGGGTGACTGGAGTCTTTGACAATTTTTTGGGCCTTCCTCTGACACTGCCTAGTATATAGGTCCTGGATGGTAGGAAGATTGGCCCCAGTGATGTACTGGTCCATACGCATTACCCTCTGTAGCACCTTACGTTCAGATGCCGAGCAGTTGCCATACCAGGCGGTGATGCAACCGGTCAGGATGCTCTCGATGGTGCAGCAGTATATACTTTTTTGAGGCTCTGGGGACCCATGCCAAATCTTTTTAACTTCCCGAGGGGGAAAAGGTGTTGTTGTGCTCTTTTTACGACTGTCTTGGTGTGTTTGAATCATGATAGTTCGTTGGTAATGTGGATGTTCTCACATAGGTGTTCCTTTTGTCCAGGTCTGAAAGGGCAGTGTGGAGTGTGATTGAGATTGCGTCATCTGTGGATCTGTTGGGGCGGTATGCGAATTGGAGTGGGTCTAGGGTTTCCGGGATGATGGTGTTGATGTGGGCCATGACCAGCCTTTCAAAATACTTCATGGCTACCGCCGTGAGTGCTACGGGGCTGTAACAATTTAGGCTGGTCACTTTTGCTTCCTTAGGCACAGGGACTATGCTGGTCTGCTTGAAACATGTAGGTATTCCAGACTTGGTCAGGGAGAGGTTGAAAATATAAATGAAGACACTTGCCAGTTGGTCCACGCATGCTCTGAGTACACGTCCTGGTAATCCGTCTGGCCCTCCGGATTTGTGAATGTTGACCTGTTTATAGTTCTTGCTTACATCGGCTATCGAGAGCGTGATCACACAGTCGTCCGAAACGGCTGGTGCTCTCATGCATGCTTCAGCCTCGAAGCAGGCATAAAAATAATTTAGCTCGTCTGGTAGGCTCGCGTCACTGGGCAGCTCGCGGCTGGGTTTCCCTTTGTAGTCTGTAAAAATGTTCAAACCCTGGCACATCTGATGAGTGTCAGAACCGGTGTAGTAGGATTCAATCTTTGTACTGTATTGATGCTTTGCCTGTTTGATGGTTCGTCTGAGGGCGTGGCAAGATTTCTTATAAACATCCGGATTAGTGTCGTGCTCCTTGAAAGAGGCAGCTCTAGCCTTTAGCTCGGTGCGGATGTTGCCTGTAATCCATGGCTTCTGGTTGGGATACGTACGTATGATCACTGTGGGGACGACGTCGTCGATGCACTTATTGATGAAGTTACACATGTGACATGCTGGTAGAAATTTGGTAAAACGGATTTAAGTTTGCCTGCATTAAAGTCCCCGGGCACTGGGAGCGCCACTTCTGGATGAGCATTTTCTTGTTTGCTTATGGCCTTATGCAACTCGTTGAGTGCCGTCTTAGTGCCAGCTTCGGTTTGTGGTGGTAAATAGACAGCTATGAATAATATAGATGAGAACTCTCTTGGTAGAGTGTGGTCTACAGCTTATCATGAGATACCTCAGGTGAGCAACACCTCAAGACTTCTTTAATATTAGAAATCGCTCACCAGCTGTTGTTTACAAATAGACACACACCCGCGCCCCTCGTCTTATGAGAGGTAGCTTCTCTGTCCTGCCGATGCATGGAATACCCAGCCAGCTCTATAGTAGCTGTGTCGTCGTTCAGCCATGACTCCATGAAACACAAGATATTACAGTTTTTAATGTCCCGTTGGTAGGCTAGTCTTAACCGTAGCTCATCCATTTTTCAGTAATTGCATGTTGGACAATAGTACGGATGGTAGTGGAACTTTACTCACTCTCATAATGACAGAAATACTCATCATAAACATTGATGAAAGATACAAGTGTTATTCATAGGATTAAAGATAAACTTCTTGTTAATCCAGCCGCTGTGTCCGATTTCAAAAAGGCTTTACGGCGAAAGCACACCATGCGATTATTAGGAAGTGCAATCTGACCCCACAGACACTGGATATTCAATAGGCATTTACTTGAAAACTACAAACCTTAGAATTCCCACTTCCTGGTTGGATTCTTCTCAGGTTTTCGCCTGGCATATGAGTTCTGTTATACTCACAGACATTATTTGAACAGTTTTGGAAACTTTAGAGTGTTTTCTATCCAATGCCACCAAGTATATGCATATCTTAGCTTCTGGGCCTGAGTAAAAGGCAGTTTACTTTGGGCACGTTGGTCATCTGAAATTCTGAACAAAAAACAGTCTCCAAAACAGGTTTTAAAGAAAAAATCTCTGTCCAGTTCGAGGTGAGTAATCGCTGTTCTGATGTCCAGAAGCTATTTTCGGTCATATGAGACAGTAGCAGCAACATTATGTTTTGCTTTATCTTGGCCAGGTCACAGTTGTGAATGAGAACTTGTTCTCAACTGGCCTACCTGGTTAAATAAAGGTGAAATAAAATAAAAAATAAACACATACAAAATAAGTTACAAACAACGCAAAAAAACTAACAAATAGCACAATATTAAAGAAGTCTGTGTGATCACGCTCTCCGCAGCCGATGTGAGTAAGACCTTTAAACAGGTTAACATTCACAAGTCCGCAGGGCCAGACGGATTACCAAGACTTGTACTCCGAACATGCGCTGACCAACTGGCAAGTGTCTTCACTGACATTTTCAACCTCTCCCTGTCCAAGTCTGTAATACCAACATATTTCAAGCAGACCACCATAGTCCCTGTGCACAAGAACACTCAGGTAACCTGCCTAAATGACTACCGACCCGTAGCACTCACATCTGTATTCATGAAATGCTTTGAAAGGCTCATGGCTAACATCAACACCATTATCCCAGAAACCCTAGACCCACTCCAATTTGCATACTGCCCCAACAGATCCACAGATGATGCAATCTCTATTGCACTCCGACAAGCAGTATCGGAGCGCCAAGTCTAGGTCCAAGAAGCTTCTGGACAGCTTCTACCCCTAAGCCATAAGACTCCTGAACGTCTAATCAAATGGCTACCCAGACTATTTGCATTTTACACTGCTGCTACTCTCTGTTATTATCTATGCATAGTCACTTTAATAACTCTACATACATGTACATATTACCTCAAATACGTTGACTAACCGGTGCCCCGCACATTGACTCTGCAACGGTACCGCCTGTAGATAGCCGGCTATTGTTATTTTACTGCTGCTCTTCAATTATTTGTTACTTTTATTTCTTATTCTTATTTTTTGTAGGTATTTGTTTAAACTGCATTGTTGGTTAACCTGTTTGGGATAGGGGGCAGTATTTTCACGGCCGGATAAAAAACGTACCCGATTTAATCTGGTTACTACTCCTGCCCAGAAACTAGAATATGCATATAATTAGTAGATTTGGATAGAAAACACTCTAAAGTTTCTAAAACTGTTTGAATGGTGTCTGTGAGTATAACAGAACTCATATGGCAGGCCAAAACCTGAGAAGATTCCATACAGGAAGTGCCCTGTCTGACAATTTGTCGTCCTTCTGTAGCATCTCTATCAAAAATACAGCATCTGTGCTGTAACGTGACATTTTCTAAGGCTTCCATTGGCTCTCAGAAGGCGCCAGAAAGTGTAATGGGGTGTCTGCAGTCTCTGGGCTAAGTACAGCAGCTCTGTTTGTTAGTGGTCAGGCTGGGAACAGTGACACTGGAGATGCGCGTCCACGAGACTACTCCATTTTTTTCTTTCAGCCTTTGAATGAACACAACGTCGCCCGGTTGGAATAATATCGCTATTTTACGAGAAAAATAGCATAAAAATTGATTTTAAACAGCGTTTGACATGCTTCTAAGTACGGTAATGGAATATTTTGAATGTTTTTTTGTCACGAAATGCGCTCGCGCGTCACCCTTCGGATTGTGACCTGAACGCACGAACAAAACGGAGCTATTTGAATATAACTATGGATTATTTGGAACCAAAACAACATTTGTTGTTGAAGTAGAAGTCCTGGGAGTGCATTCTGACGAAGAACAGCAAAGGTAATCCAATTTTTCTTATAGTAAATCTGAGTTTGGTGAGGGCCAAACTTGGTGGGTGTCAAATTAGCTAGCAGTGATGGCCGGGCTATGTACTCAGAATATTGCAAAATGTGCTTTCGCCGAAAAGCTATTTTATAATCTGACACCGTGATTGCATAAAGGAGTTCTGTGTCTATAATTCTTAAAATAATTGTTATGTTTTTGTGAACGTTTATCATGAGTAATTTAGTAAATTCACCGGAAGTTTGCGGTGGGTATGCTAGTTCTGAACATCACATGCTAATGTAAAAAGCTGGTTTTTGATATAAATATGAACTTGATTGAACAAAATATGCATGTATTGTATAACATAATGTCCCAGGAGTGTCATCTGATGAAGATCATCGAAGGTTAGTGCTGCCTTTAGCTGTGGTTTTGGTTTTTGTGACATATATGCTTGCTTTGAAAATGGCTGTGTGATTATTTTTGGCAGGGTACTCTCCTGACATAATCTAAGGTTTTGCTTTCGCTGTAAAGCCTTTTTGAAATTGGACAATGTGGTTAGATTAATGAGAGTCTTGTCTTTAAAATGGTGTAAAATAGTTGATTGTTTGAGAAAATTGAATTGTGGTATTTTAGTTGGTTTTGTATTTCGCGCCGTGCGATGCCATTGGCTGTTGGCCAAGGGCTTGTAAGGTTAAGGGCTTGTAAGTAAGCATTTCACTGTAAGGTCTACACCTGTTGTATTCGGCGCATGTGACAAATACAATTTGATTTGAGTTGGTTAGGAGCCCGAAAAATGTCAGCCATCTCCTCCGGCGCCATTATCATTATCTCTGCTCAACTCCTCACTTCCTCTCGCAGCCTTATCAAAATCTATTGGAGGGGGTCTTAGGCGAGAAACCTTGGGTCATCTCCTCCAATGGGGATTTAGGAAGAGGCATGATAGTCAGTCCTTGTATCCATAGCTCTGTCTATGAATTTGAGAATGGTTACATTTCTCCAGCCCTTCAGCATTTTACGAAACAAGGGTGAGGTGAACACTTTGTTATTGTTTCAACTGCTGATTGCTGCTTTAAGAAACACATGAATGAGCATACAAGTATGTTTAAGCATACATGACTGTTGGGAGTGCGGTGCCATACCTTTAGCTCCCAGGGGCAGCAGAGCTGACACACTAAAGATGAAGATGCCGTCAGTTCATGCCCAACCCACCTCGTAGAGAACTATCCTCCTATAGGTTCACTTCATCCCTTACCTGCACTATTCTGATTCAGAGGGGTTGGGTTAAATGCGGAAGACACATATCAGTTGAATGTATTCAGTTGTACAACTGACTAGGTATCCCCCCTTTCATATTGTTTAGCAATGACTATCACATACATTCAGTATAAAACAGCAGCTTTGGTTGAACCACATAGCTAAATGTTAGCTAGTTAGCTTCCTAGCTAGATGAGCATCAATAGTCTGTTTTAATAACAGAAGACCAAATAACTGCCTCCGTCAATTTCAATATTGAAATCATAGTTGATTAGCTAGCTAGTTTGTTAGCTAGTTTCTCCACTGAAAATCTACCGAATTTACCTCTTTATTTTTGTCAGCCATGGTTCACCTTTCACCGTTCCCTTTCATTTCCATAGTCAAAAATCCAGTTAGAGAGCAGTCAAGCTGTGATTGGTCCAAAACTTGAACAATTGCGTTTCAGTAGACTGCTACAGGCTATGTTCATTGGCTAGAATTTTCCCGTTATAAAATATAGTAAGCAGTTGCAAGAGCAAAATGGATTTGAAAGCAAACTGGAAAATTGGTCTGGGCGGGGAAAAAAGACACCTGTGTGGGGAAGCGGCGTGTATGTGATTGTGTTAACATATAGTAAGTATTTCTTCAGGCGAACAAAAATCTCAGCTCTCAAATTTATTTACTGCGTGCAGAATGCAGTTCTGTTCGCACAAAGTCACACTCATAAACTCTCAAGTTTAATTTGCACGCACCACGCTGGCCTGTGCTCGCGGAACCCGTCTGTTCGCTTGACCATATTTCACTTTATCTGGACATCAGATTAACAACATGAATTGGTGCATAAGGCATAAATAATGCAGTGCGACTTGAATTTCGGCCATCAGCTGGAAGACAGTGTCCCCTTTTCTATGCGGAGGGAGGGAGAGCGGAGAGACTGAGTCGGGTGAGAGGCAGCCTCACCCCTGCTCTCTCCCTTCTCTCAAACTGACCATCAGATCAGTCCAAGTATTATGCTCACTCAGCTGTGCCTGAAAAGTAATACAACAAATAATGTATTATAAGTGTGATCATATAGGCAACCTAAATTTTTAAAATATAATTTCAAAATGGTCTGAGAAGAATAACATTGGCAGGGAAATTGAAGCATAGCAGATATGCAGTCATAATGTATTGGGCATATAGCCTACTACAAACTTCATTGCTACGGAACTGTTTTTAATAGGTTAATGTTTCATATGTTTACGGGAAGAAAAAAAAAATCTAAGCAGTAGATTTGCATTTTGACCCAGAAAGTGATCTTGACTCAAAAAAGGTTGGTGACCACTGTTGTAGAGCATGAACCTACAGTCACTGCTTTGATGTTTGCAGAGAACGACAGGATGTTGTCCAGGGTCACGCCAAGTTTCCTTGCACTCTGGGAGGGGGACAGTGTGGAGTTGTCAACCATGATGGAGAGGTCTTGGTGCGGGCAGGCCTTCCCCAGGAGGAAGAGCAGCTCTGTATTGTCGAGGTTGAGTTTGAGGTGGTGGACCCACATCTAAGCAGAGATATCTACCAGGCACGCGTGTCGCCACCTGGGTGTCAGAAGGGGGGGAAGTAGAAAAGTAGAGTGTCATCCGCATAGCAATGATAGGAGAGACAATGTGAGGATATGACGGAGCCAAGTGACTTGATGTATAGAGAGAAGAGGAGAAGGTCTAGAACCTAGCCCTGGGGGACACCAGTAGTGAGAGTACCTGGTGCAGACATATCCTCTTCATCACTTATATCAGTACGTTTGTAACATGCTAAACCTTACTCTATTTGATCAAATTAGCCTTACGTAATTTGACACTCTCATAAACCTCCATGCAAAAAGGTCGCAGGGACAGATTTTGGCCACATGTAATGATCTTGCTTCGCCTCTTTGTCTCTGATGATAGCTAGTGATAGTGATGCACAAACTAGGTCTATTTGCCATCAAATGGCAGCATTTACTCGCCAGAATCGGAAGCTTGAAAAAGTTTGAATGCCATATTAGATTTATAACTGAACATAATTTATGATGGTTTTTATTTTATTTTTGTTTGCTTTGCAGTCAAAAATAATAGTTTCAGTATAGTTTTAATTGTTTCAATGCTTTTCATAATTATTCTAAGGTATTTTAGGTTACTAAATAGTTTTTCCAATTGTAGTTTTTATTTTAGTTTTAGTTTACTATAATAACCTTGTATTCTACAGTAATGTCCACAAAAGCACTACAGTAAATACTACAGTAAAGTCCACAAAAACACTACAGTGAATACACTACAGTCAGGGTTGGGTAGATTACTTTCTAAATGTAATCCGTTACAGTTACTCGTTACCTGTCCAAAATTGTAATCAGTAACACAACCTTTGGATTACCCAAACTCAGTAATGTAATCTGATTACATTCAGTTACTTTTATATTACTTTCCCCTTAAGCGGCATTGGAAGAAGACAACAATGTATGTTACCAATTGAACGACATCTATTGCAGGATAAAGTTAAAGTTAAAGTTTACATAGCTGGGCATACCACTGCTGTCATCCTTACCTCGAAGCATTTATTCAAGTTGGATAATCTTTGGATGCCGACAGCAGTCGCAGCATTGGAAGACAGATTGGACTGTAGCCTACAAAAGGCCATTCCTGCTAATTTCCAGAGATCCATCAAACACATTTGGTGTGTCATAATAGTGGTCACTGATTTGTGGTCAGACTCGCTCAGGTGGAACAAATTTAAATTTGCGCCTTTTTTCAATGCTGATTTGAATGTCATTGAGAAAACAGAGAAGTGTCAAAGATTTTGTTTTGCAGAAATCCTTTCTGAATTTAAAAGTAATCCTCAAAGTAATCATCTACTTTTTTTTTAAGTATCTGTAATCTGATTACTATATTTTTGCATGTAACATAACGGATTACAGTTACCGTTTTTTTTTTAAATAATCCCTTACATGTAACGGATTACATGTAATCCGTTACTCCCCAACCCTGACTACAGTCATGTCCGCAAAAACACTACAGTGAATACTATAGTATACTAGTCATGTCCAAAAGAACACTATAGTAAATACTACAGTATACTACAGTCGTGTCTACAAAAACAGTGGATAATATATTATATAAATATAGTAATTCTACATTATTTAGATCATAGTAAACTATAGTATATTTTCATGTGGGTTGACTACCCACATGAAAATATACTATAGTTTTCTACCTGCTGCTTGTCTTTACACACTCAACACAGTGGCCAAAAGTGGCAGGAATTCTCTCTTTCAATACGTTTTGACGGTGTGTGTCGCCTTCCAATGGCGTTGCAGCAATGCAAACGCTAACTTATGTTCAATATTGATGTAAAAAAACACAGAAGTCCAATTGATGATTTAACCATTCGAAGTCTATTGTTTTAAAGGAAAACCTGCAAGTCTGGTGGTAGTGACCCTAATTTACAGATTACAGTGGGGATTTTTTTGCAAAACAGTTGTTAACCCTTGGTGAAGCATCTTAATCAGACTAACTGGATGATGAGCCTCGGGGAGAGACTCGAGAAACAGAGTGTTAGTCCCAAATTGCACTCTATACGCTGGCCCTGGTGAAAAGTAGTACACTATTTAGGGAATAGGATTCCATTTAGGTCATAGTCAGAGAAGAAGAAGCGTGCTACATGTGCCGCCTAATCTGGCCCAGACAAAGTAATTTCACTAATTACCAAAAGCGCACTAAGCAAACACAAGGAAATAAGAACGAATTGGCTGTCTCCCGCAGATCACCCCGCGGGGGGTCCTGTCTAATTTTTAGGAGACTAGGGTATTGTCGCTGGCCCGGGCTAACACGTACAGGGCAGAGCGACCCCAATAAACACACACACACGCAACCCAGCCTTCCACACCACAATCCCCAACCAGCTTGGCGGCAGATGGTGGAGTCTGCGCAGCATGTAACCCCCCTCCTCCTTTCCTCCCTCCCCCCTTCTCTTTTGTGCTCCTCACCGTGGCGCGCTCAGGGGTCCACCAACAACAGCTAACACTCCCTTCCCTACCCTGCCTCTATCTCTGTAGCCATTGTTGCGTGGGCTACTAAGAAGGGGTGCAGTCAGGTGTCCTAATGCGCCTGTCAAGGGGGGAATCGAGAAAGCCGTTTATATGTTCTGGGCGGTGGTGTTGTGTCATGTCCACCAGCAGTCCCCTGTTCTGTTCTTCAACCTCTCTGTCCCTGTTTCACTTTAAAGCAATAGTTCACAGAATTTACAAAATGACTTATTTGTTTCCTCACCCTGAATGCAGTCTATAGACATGGACACAGCGCAATCACGTTGAGTTTGTTTACCTAGCGACTGTCACCAACTGCTAACTTTAGCATTTTTTAACCAAAAAGGAATGGAAGTCAATGTACCGGATATTGGCATGTTTTACATTTCATGCCAAGATCATCCCAAAATCTCTGAAAGGGATTGTGCAGCTGGCACTTTTCAGCTGCTCTGTGGTGCGCCAGAAGTAGTTGTTGTTGAGGGGCTGTGGGTTTGGGGCTGGAAAGACCTATTTACCTGATGTGTGTCCCCCAAAATATTTAGCCAATTTACCTGAACATCCCCAACATAGCCTAAGCAATGATATATAGCTTGCTTCCCTAAATGCAGCAAATCAAATGTTGGTGATTGTACAAGAAAAACACTAGGCTATACAAACTGAGCACAGACACTTAAAATGCCAATTCAAAATATAAGACAAGGGTTACTTTTCAAATTACTTTTTTCAAATTTAACCTTTATTTAAGTAGGCAAGTCAGTTAAGAACAAAATGTTATTTACAATGACGGCCTACCCTGGGCCAATTGTGCACCACCCTATTGGACTACCAAACACAGCCGGATGTGATGCAGCCTAGATTTGAACCAGCTACTGCAGTGACGCTTCTTACACTGAGATTCAGTGTCTTAGACCCCTGCGCCGCTCGAGAGCAGTGACCTCCACCTTATAGGATGAGCCGGACAAATGCAGTCATGTACCACCATGTCACATCTACAGTATAGACTATGGACCTTTTAAAAGGGGAATCATTATCAATGTTGCTCTCACACTATAACTTTTCCTTCATCAAAATGGCAATAATGTTTGCAGTAACTCCAAATATTATTAGCATCATGTCCTGAAATGACAACATTACATCTGTACTTCAGAGGCACTATTTATAGATTCCTCCATACATCAAAATACGACACAGAGAAAACATGGTGACCAAAATAAAATGGCTGAATGCAGCATTTTTTTTTGCACTGTCACGACTGTTATGTAACAGCCAGGGGACTTGAAGGTTCCTGCGGTGATTTCCATATGACCCAGGGTGGGGTCCCTGGGGACCCCGGCACACGTGTCCTCTCAGTGGACGACCCCTGGGTCCTGGGGGCAGGGCCAAGAGCGCTAGGGGTCACCGGACAACTGGGACTCTCAGCTGGGGGAGAGGGAGTTAGGACAGGTTGAAGGGCCAAAATGTGAAGGGGTCAGTTCTCAAAGTGGATTACATTTACATCCTATTACCATGCAAGGGGACTGGTTACTTGATGCTATTGCCAGATTCGCCGGACCACACAGTGCTGTGGTCAGTGACGTAGTGGTAAAAAAATAGGTGGTGCATAAACAGAGTTTTTGTGTTTACCCTCCACTACACCACTGGTGATGGTGCCAGATTTGACGAAATGGGCTCTGGAACACATTTGATAAATCTACCCACTGGGCACACCATTTAATTTCAACGTGGATACTTGTGTAATATTTGGTTGAGATGTTGATCAATGAGATTACAACCAAATTCACCCACTCAAAAAGATAGTTGCATTTCCATTGTGCTGTCATAATGCTTTCAACCGTCTAAAAGCATAACCAAATTCCAATGGAAAAATAATGTCTGATTTTTGGTTTTAGTTGTCACCCAAATGACCATCACCGCACTTCCAACCATTTAAAAGCACAGCGAAGTTCAAATGGGAATGCAATGTCAGATATTTTCATTATTTATACAACAGTGTGTTATCACTGTGCTTCATCTAATAGTAGAGCCAACAAAGTTTAGCTTTCATTAACAATTGTTTGAATTTTCAACTAACGTGAAATCAAATCAAATCAAATGTATTTATATAGCTCTTCTTACATCAATTTAACGTGAAATCAACAAAAAATTTCACCCTGTTATTGAATTTAGGTTAAAAGTTAGATGAAAAAAAAGACAAAATCCCCTTATGTTGATGACTTTTAGCAAATCTAATCAGTTTTCCACGTTGATTCAACGTCATCCCATAGATTTTTGGGGGTTAAATGCCTAGTGGGAAATTACCTCGATTGCAGTTGAGATTACCTTAAAAGTACATGGTGCAAGTGATTAATGCCGTTCGAGATTCTGTGCAGATTATTACAGCAATTGTGATGATCATCACAGACCTGCGATGACCTATGCATGCTATATTGACCATGCACACTTTATATGATTACTTAAGATATTTATTGTTAGAGTAACCTCAATGTGGCCATGGATGTGTTACTCATTTTAAGGTTAAACATTACATTAAGATAGCCTTAACTTTAGGCTATTTTGCTTTATTACAAAAGTAATATTGAATTGGATTTGGTTGACAATTGGGTTTGGGTGACAACATTTAAAGGATATGTATCTACTGCTTGGATAGTTCCATCTGGGCCGCTGGCTTAATCCCATTCTTTAACTTTTTATTTTTGTTTAAATTGGAGACATGAATCCAACATATAATTTGTTAACAAGTTAAGAGGCTGTTTATTGTATTTCAAAAGTGATATTGAATTGTGTTTGGTTGTCAACGTGACCAAATATCAACATTTGAAGGATGTTTTTCTTCTGCTTGGATAGTTCCATCTGTGCCACTGACTTAGTCTGACTTTAATTCCAGTTTGTTTACAAATTAATAATTGTTATGTTGGATTCACGTCTCCATCTCAACCAAAAGTCAAAGTTAAAGTTTTGATCTCAATACCAAATAATTTCTGGGTAAAAATTAGTACCTTACTGTGATTGTTTTCAATGAAAATGGTCAAAAAGAAACAAAAATAGCTTTTAAGCGAAGAGCAATTTCTCAAACAAGAATTTAGCTAGGACAGTCTGGGAGTTGTCTGATTGGGGAGGAGAAAACAACTAAAAACTAGCTAATATTGGCAAAGAGGTTTGGAACTGTCTTTCTTATTGGTCTATTAACTAATTTACCACCTGGTGACATTTACATTTACGTCATTTAGCAGACGCTCTTATCCAGAGCGACTTACAAATTGGTGCATTCACCTTATGATATCCAGTGGAACAACCACTTTACAATAGAACATCTATATCTTTTTTGGGGGGGAGGGTTAGAAGGATTACTTAATCCTATCCCAGGTATTCCTTAAAGAGGTGGGGTTTCAGGTGTCTACGGAAGGTGGTGATTGACTCCGCTGTCCTGGCGTCGTGAGGGAGCTTGTTCCACCATTGGGGTGCCAGAGTAGCGAACAGTTTTGACTGGGCTGAGCGGGAACTGTGCTTCCGCAGAGGTAGGGTGGCGAGCAGGCCAGGGGTGGATGAACGCAGTGCCCTTCTTTGGGTGAAGGGACATCACCAGGCAGTCCAACACTCCATCTCACCAAAACAGGCTGAAGTTTCAGACAGTCTTTTCAGACAGCTCTTACACTAAAAGGGCATTATCATAATTTTCACAATTTCACAGTATTATTCCAATCTCATAGTGTGGAAATATATACAAAACACAGAAAAAAATCACGGTTTTGACTGCACTGGGCCTTTAAATAAAGTTTGATGATTGATAAATTATGGTCAAATGTCATTTGCTCTGTTAAACCTACCCTTTGGAATGACTTGAATAGCAACAGTGAATCTATTCATTTTGTTACGTGGAGCACTCTCAACGAGCATATTCACAATAGCACATTGACAATAGTCAGTGACAAATATCATAGATGAGTAGGGCTTGTTTTAAACCGATTAAATTCTCAAGTAGGAGGTGCTGCCCAGACAGTTTTTTTTCTGATAGTGGATATAAAGTTGAAAATCTGATGTTTTAAAAGTACAAATTCTACATAGGTTTGTATATGTTGACATTTGGTTACCATGATGACATAATCCTGTGTTTGAAAATGTAACTCTCAAAACAACAGTTTACGATAATTACTTTTTCCAGTCAAATGTATTTTCTACGTAGATTCCATGTCACAATATTTTGACAAATGACATTGAAACAACGTTGATTCAATCAGTTTGTGCCCTGCGGGTGGGCCCTGTTTGAGTACTTTAAAGGGGGGCTGAACTGACCCATTTTGCCTGGGCTTTTCTGCTACTCATTATGAAAAACAAGATTTGCTTCTTGGGGGTGCGGTTTGATGTGGGTGTGTTATGTCAGTTAGGACTGATTTCTGGGAACACGTCTACAACCATTCCTTGAGGAAATCACTGATTTTATACAATAATATTAGTGAAAGATTTCTGGGGGAGACCATGTTTTTACCTATCGACTCACAGGTCAGTTTCAAATGACTATATTCTGCAACAACTCCAAATATTTTTTGGTCTTCTTTGGTTAAGTTCAATTACAGTATCTCTTAGGACTGTGGTGTACTCTGGTAGCTTTTATAATGATGCCAGTGGAGTTCTTAAGGTGCCTCATGGTTACAGTATTCATATACAGTACTTTGCAGACCAATTCATCTTTTCTCTCTTGTGTCCCATCCATTCTGTAATTTTGCAAACATGTTTTTTTTTCTAGTGTCCCTTCTCACACTATGGACTATTCAGAGAGAAGAGGACAGATGAAAAGAAAGGGGGGAAAAATCAATACTCATCCTGCAGCATGTATCCAATAAAGCAGGGGAAAGATTAATGTAAGGATATATCAGTTCAGCCTGGGTGCAAGAAGGGAGAGAGAATGAGAGGGAGAAAAAAGAGGGCGTGGAGGGGAGACCTTGCATGAAGTGACATTTCAAATGATCAAAATGATCTCTTCCTCTTTTTCACGTACACACGTGCATGCACACACACGCACACACACACACACACACACACACACACCGAAATTCATCCATACATACATAGTACTGTACTGACTAAATACACTATGTCCATTCAGAGGGTGGCCAAGGAAGAGATATTAATGAGAGAGCGCCAATAATATAAAGCGGGATAGGGCAGATATTAGCAGGCTTACTGCCCAGACAGTAGTCATTAGTCACTCCATTCCCTGCCCTCCTGCCATTTCACCCTCTCAGGAGTTGGAGGGAGATGGGAGGAGGAGGCTGCTCTCAGTCGCTGCTCCACTATAACACACAGACAGGCAGGGGGTTTCAGCCAATGGAGGCGATAGGTGGAGGAGGGGGGAGCTTACGGTACCGCCCACCACTCCCAAGCTGCCAGGAGAGAAGAAGCATCAAGGACCGAGGCTGGAAGACTTCTTGTTTTCTCCTTTCTTTTCTTTGTATATCTTGTCCTCTCTTCCTCTCGCTCCCTATCCCTATTCCCCCCTCTCTCTCTCTCTTTCTCGTTGTCCGAATCAGTGTTGCCATGGAGTACTGGAGCGATACACCTGTCCGGGCTGTTGCCACACCACTCCACTGCGATGCATGCAAGAGGTACCCCCTTTCTTTCTCTATTTATTTTTCCCTCCTCCATCTTTCCCTCTCTCCCTCTCTATTCTCCCCACTTTCTTTCATCTCGTAAATGTTTTCTAATTTAATGTGAAACTTTTCAATGATATATTGTATGAATGGTTACAGTCATAACACAGGAGTGTATTGCCTACCCCATGCCAAAAGGTTAACTGATGTAATTATGATTCTCTTTTTAATTGATAATCCCCCAACAATATAGTTCGTCAGTGTGTCAATTTGATATGTGTATTTTTTAGGTTTTCATGTTTTTTTCCCCAAATCAATATGATCAATACTAATTGCAGTTAGTTCAAATGGTAAAATGACACACATTTTAATCTTGACAGTCTTACGTTCATGCCTTGATATTCATGATATTGATGGTCAGGATATTACAATTATTTGACCTGTGAAGATAATTCCAGTTTTCTATGGCTGTAATATATTCTGTAATACTAGGTCAAATGAAAATGTAGTGAGTCTTACTGATGTAATACTATCAGTAAATCAAAGTAACAAACAACTTACAAGCTTACAAAAGATTAACCCGTTGATATAACATAAAGTGGTCAATCTCAAATGTGACACTGTAAAATGCTTAGGATTTTATTTGACAGCAGACTTTGTCATACAATAAGTTATTTACTGATAAATGTGGTGTCTACCTCATTCCTGCTAAATTAGCACAAGTATGCCAGATGTTACTGTAGCGACCTTAGCGCAACAATTTACAACATAGTCAAGATGTTCAGACTACCCCCTAAATTCGCTACAGTACTTTATTTCACAGAAATCAATGGGTTGGTTTAATATGCTTTGAAATTAGTGGATGATTATATGAAGAATGCATGATGAGAGACGTATTATGGATGTAGTCCGTCAAAAAGATGGAACAAGACAAATATTATCTTTTTACAACCAGCATAAACATACAATTACCAAATTAGCATTGATGAAAAAAAGTACTAATTGTGTCAGTGGGGTAAACATTTTTGGCTAAACTAGTGCTATCACAAAAGCCAGGAGTCACACCCCATTTTAAAGCTACAGTGTTCCTATTTCGGCAATACAGAGTTTAGCAACACACAAAGGTTCAGATAGAATGGAATACTTGAAATTCTTTTCACAAACCCACCATTCCGGTTTGAATTGAGCTAAGAGAAGCGGATGCTGTTCCGGTGATAGAGTGCTAAAGGAGGGGATACAAGCTCATTGAGATTGAGGGGACCAGAGCTAAACTTCAAATTCTAAATGCCAACTGAAAAATGTCATTGATAGTTTCAATTGAAAGTGATAGTGAATCTATTATGGTTAATGCCCAATGACTCAAATAGTGATATAGGCAGGCCTATTTCCTTTCTAATTACCCTGACTGGCACCACAGAAGCCATTTTGGAGGAAATACAGCAACAGAATAGACCAGATTTTCAATATCTGGCCCAGGGTTTGTAGCTCGGCTGTGTTGTTTAAGGGGCCATTTGCTCCACTAGGAGCTTAAAGGAATAAGCCAAATATGGCAGTTACAGGCTGATTTACAGTGAGTTACAGTGCATTGAAGCATGCAGCAGCACAAACAGAATAGGAGGATAGGATTGCAGTCAATCTCTTGGCACACAATGTTTTATTTTAACCCGACGGAAATGTGTTGATCAGTATGACTTGAGCCTTTGTTTTGTGGGAAAAGACAGTGCCTGCAATGACCTAGAGTGGACAGGAAAACCCCAGGCCCTACTCAGCGTGCTGAAGGTGGATGGCAGAATTCAGTGCTTAAAGTGAAATGAAAAAGGTGCTATTACTCATTTTAGGTTCATGTTTTAGAGCAATATTCTAAAAGAATGTTCTCGATCTCACATACATAAAAAAAAACAACACGGCACACTTCTTCACCAACCAATTAAAGGGAGCCCAGCTCAACAGCTCAAACATCCTGATACCTGGGTGTCGTCCCCCTATTTCCAGTTCCTTGTATTGACCAGTTAATAACATTATCTGTGGAGCGTGTGTGTGTGTGTGTGTGTGTGTGTGTGTGTGTGTGTGTGTGTGTGTGTGTGTGTGTGTGTGTGTGTGTGTGTGTGTATGTGGGAGGGGGGGGGGGGTTGGCAACAGAAGGGCACTGATACCAGGCCTTGTGGTCATCTTTCAATTCTACTGCCTTTCATGCCAAAGGTCACCAGGGGTCATGGAGAGGCAGAAGCTAATTAGTTTAACCCCCAAGAGGGCAAGGTCACCCAGAATAGGATTGGAGCGGGGGTCCCTCAATCAATCATTCTATCCAGCCCTTCCTTTCTCCATCAATCCTTATCACACAACCTGCGTGTGCTGCTGCCACCGATTCCTAATTGGTGATGAGATTGTGTTTCTGTATGATTATGATAACATTTCTTACTCAATGAAATTATACTCGTGAAAGTGCGATGTGCTTCTTATTGTGGTTTCTGTCATATGACCCCTTTTGCCATAGGATGACCTCAGGTATCTTGTATCCTTAAAAGGGAAATCAGCAGTTGCTACATCCATTTTTTGACTTAAATGAAAGATATGTACCCATTTGATTCTTGAAGAATATAACATATAAATGCCTCATGAGCTTAGTTCAACTGTTGTAACCCATCAGGACCAAAAATATAAGCTTGATTTACTCCAATGTTTGTAAACAAAGTAAATTTAAACAAACCCTATATAGCCTCAGCACGGTTAAAACTATCATTTTATATGATGGATGGTCAGCCCTTGCGTCCATAGCGCTGCCTATGAATTTGAGAGGTTACATTTCTCCAAACCCACGCCTCAGCTTATTGCTGGAACAGGGGCGGGAAAACGCCTTGTTATTGTTTCTACTGCTGATTGTCGCTTTATTTGAAATGGTCCTGAGACTAAATGGAAGCGCTATGATACAAATATTGAACATCCGCACAATCGTTTACCTCATAACCTCATTGGTTAAAAACGGTTTGTTTCTTTATTCTGAGCATTAATAATAGGCCATGGGAGGGGGGGCGTAGTGTTATTCAACATAATCATGAATGTGGCGGATTGCCTTCCTTCCTTACTGCAGTTTGCTGTAATGTGGCCTGTTTTTTATACTAGAAAGTAAACAAGATCAGCAATAGTCAGTGGCCTTTCAGATAATACTACACACCTATAATAATGCACTCATGGAGGGTAGACTAGGTGGCACATCAGATGCTGTAAGTGCAAACTTGCTTGTGCAGCACAGTTCACCAGTACCAATACAGATAGTCTTTTTCAACTTGTATCTCATACCTGGATGTACCGGTTTTGTACATCCATTCACATAAGTACCAAGCCATTGCAGGAGGGCCAGGTGATAACAATTTTCATTGGGAGATGGATATCTAAAGTTGCTCATTTTCAATGGATGATTTTAAAGCAATCGCTAATGGCATTATTGCTTGACAATATTGCCCCAAAAATTGCCACTGTACCATAGGCTTTACACATATTTGCCAAAATGCACATGGTAGATGGCGAATGGAAAGGGTTATAGTTGTATCTCAGCAGAGTTGTGCAACTGTGGGCCTTGTGAATAACGTCAGGTGTTTGAGGAGGGGACAGAACTCAGGGACAGAACTCAGTGTCTGATAGAGATGGGACAAACAGTTTGAGTTGAAAGGCAGAGGTGTGGGAAGGTCACCGGCTGTGTGGCCATCGCTGATAAGGGTTTGCTGATATGGGAGTTCTTACATTTGTCCTATTTCACACATGTACAAGTGTGTTTTATACGCATGTGAATTAGAAATGTTTTCTTTGCATATCCCACTCCCCCTGAGAGTGGGGTCACGGCCAGGGATAAGCCATTATTGACAGTGACCGTGAAGCAATTAGGATTAAGTGCCTTGCTCAAGGGGACATCGACAGATTTTTCACCTGGTCGGCGATTCATACCGGAGACCTTTCGGTTATTGGCCCAATGCTCTTAACCTCTAGCTACCTGCCTAACTCAGTTATTTTGCAGGCCTACATCTTTATATGTCTTTATATGCATAACAATTGAGATAGCGGCAGGGCGGCAGGTAGCCTAGTGGTTAGAGCGTTGGGCCAGTAACCGAAATGTTGCGAGATTGAATCCCGAGCTGACAAGGTAAAAATCTATCGTTCTGCTCCTGAACAAGGCAGTTAACCCACCGTTCCTAGGCCGTCATTGTAAATAAGAATCTGTTCTTAACTCACTTGCCTAGTTAAATAAAGGTTAAATAATACTAAAAAATATAGATAGATTTAGATCTATAAATGAGCACTGGTCTACAGGAATGAGGCAATAATGACATCACAGTCCACCATACATGGTCTATATGAAGCGGATGGCTAAGTATATTGCTACGGCCTTACTGAGACCTTGAGGTACTGTAGACCTGGATCCAGAAAAGCCTTTGCTTTCTTTGAATCAGTGGTATTGATGGTGCTTCTTGAGTATGTTTTGTTACGGTGCATAGGGCTGTGAGTTAGCGACCTGGATGGGGTGGTATTTCCACTCTGTCACATATACAGAAGAAAATTAGTTATTTTGATTGACAACATATCCTTACAGTGATAATGTGATCGCAACAGTGATAATGCTGTGTGTGGATCAGCCTTTTGATAATATCTTTAAATGTTACTTTGATTGTAACAATGCAGCGCTGTAGCGCAATTCAGCCAGTTGTATGGGACAAACTATAGAACACATTTTATATTTACATTTTAGTCATTTAGCAGACGCTCTTATCCAGAGCGACTTACAGTAGTGAATACATACATTTCATTTCATGCATTTTTTTTGTTGTACTGGCCCCCCGTGTGAATCGAACCCACAATCCTGGCATTGCACACACCATGCTGGCGTTGCAAACACCATGCTCTACCAACTGAGCCACAGGGAAGGCTATATATACTCTACATGGCCAAAAGTAGGTGGACAACCCTTCAAATTAGTGGAAATCGGCTATTTCAGCCACACCCATTGCTGACAGATGTATAAAATCAAGCACACCGCCATGCAATCTCCATAGACAAACATTGGCAGTAGATTGGCCCGTTCTGAAGAGCTTAGTGACTTTCAACGTGGCACCGTCATAGGATGCCACCTTTCCAACAAGTCAGTTCATCAAATTTCTGCCCTGCTAGAGCTGCCCAGTCAACTGTAAGTGCAGTTATTGTGACGTGGAAACATCTAGGAGCAACATCAGCTCAGCTGCGAAGTGGTAGGCCACACAAGCTCACAGAACAGGACCCGCCAAGTGCTGAAGCGAATAAAAATCGTCTGTCCTCGGTTGCAACACTCACTACTGAGTTCCAAACTGCCTCTGGAAGCAACGTCAGCACAAGAACTGTTTGTCAGGAGCTTCTGAGCAGCCACACATAAACCTAAGATCACCATGCGCAAATCAAAGCATCGGCTGAAGTGGTGTAAAGCTAGCTTCCATTGGACTCTGGAGCAGTTGAAACGTGTTCTCTGGAGTGATGCTTCACTCTGGAGTCACTCTGGAGTGACGCTTCACAATCTGGCAGTCCGACGGAGGAATCTGGGTTTGGCGGGTCCCAGGAGAAAGCTACCTGCCCAAATGCATAATGCCAACTGTAAAGTTTGGTGGAGAAGGAATAATGGTCTGGGGCTGTTTTTCATGGTTCGGGCTAGGCCCCTTAGTTCCAGTGAAGGTAAATCTTAACGCTACAGCATAAAATGGCATTCTAGTCGATTTTGGGCTTCCAACTTTCCTGTTTAAGCATGACAATGCCCCTATGCACAAAGTGAGTTCCATACAGAAATGGTTTGAGCCCGTTCTAATCGCCCAACATCAGCGCCCAACCTCACTAATACTCTTGTGGCTGAATGAAAGCAAGTCTCCGCAGCAATGTTCCAGCATCTAGTGGAAAGCCTTCCCAGAAGAGTGGAGGCTGTTATAGCAGCAAAGGGGGGACCAACTCCATATTAATGCCCATGATTTTGGAATTAGATGTTTGACGAGCAGGTGTCCACATACTTTTGGTAATGTAGAATATTTATCTCAGTGGAGGCTCCTCTGTTTTGCAATAAAGGTCTACAGTATCCACAACAGCACTCTGTAGGGTAGCACCATGGTGTAGTCGGAGGACAGCTAGCTTCCGTCCTCATCTGGGTATAATAACTTCATGGTTCTCACCCCCTTCCATAGACTTACACAGTAATTATGACAACTTCCGGGGGACATCCTTCAACCTATCAGAGCTCTTGCAGCATGAACTGACATGTTGTCCACCCAATAATCAAAGGATCAGAGAATGTAGTACTGAGAATCTAGTACTGAAAGAATAAGCTACAGCTAGCTAGCACTGCAGTGTATAAAATGTGGTGAGTAGTTGACTCAAAGAGAGAGAAAGACAATAGTTGAACAGTTTTGAACAAATGTATTTTTTCAAAAATGGAGGCGCTAGAAATAGAGAGAGCTAATTATATTTTGTCTATTTTTTATTTAATTTCACTTTCACTTACTTAGCTAGCAAATACAATTAGCTAGTTTGACCTACTCAAACACCCGGCTAAAACATAGGGATGCTATGTTAGCTAGCTAGCTATGACTATCCAACACTGGAACTCTTCCAAGTCAAGGTAAGCTTTTGGTTTTTACAAATGTATTGCCACTGGGGCCCACCGGTGAAACTGCTAAACTGACTGTACACTGTACTGTATGACTGTAGCAGGTTTACTAACGCGTTAGTTCTATTACCTATGTTGACTATGACGTTACTTTAGCTAATATGGTGACAACGATGTAGGCTGTGTGTAGCGGTTATGATATGAAGGTTCGGCTTGGAAAGGTTTTTTCACCTGGTCACAGACAGCTGATGTGTTGTGCATTGAAGTCCATAAGTGGAGGGAAAATGTGAGAGTAGGAGAACGCGTAGATGCGAGAAGGAATACAATGACTTGTCACTGTCTGTCACCTCAAATCTTTCTTTCGACCTGTGTGCACCTACGTTGTCAACTTTCATTCACAGGCTGGGTTGTAGCAACCTCATGATGGGTATAGGGAAAATTTGAATATCATGTAGTAGCCTAAAGCTACCGATGTTACATTGAACTGGGTGAATGGAGTATGAACGACAGTCATCCAATATGCTGTAATAGATATAAGGCCATGTTCATAAAAAAATAAAAATAAATTGCCCTCCCTCATCTTAATTATAGTATATAGTACCTTCACAAAGTTTTCAGACCTGTTGACTTTTTCCACATTTTGTTACGTTACAGCCTTATTGTTAAAGGGATTAAATAAAAATACATCCTTAGCAATCTATACACAGTACCCCATAACGACAAAGTGAAAACAGGTTTTTAGAATTTTTTTTCACATTTCTTAAGAAATAACAAAGAGAAATACCTTATTTACATAGGTATTCAGACCCTTTGCTATGAGACTCGAAATTGAGCTCAGGTGCATCCTGCTTCCATTGAACATCCTTAAGATGATTCTACAACTTGATTGGAGTCCACCTGTGGTACATTAAATTGATTGGACATGATTTGGAAAGGCACACCTGTCTATATAAGGTCCCACAGTTGACAGTGCATGTCAGAGCAAAAACCAAGCCATGAGGTCGAAAGAATTGTCCGTAGAGCTCCGAGACAGGATTGTGTCGAGGCACAGATCTGGGGAAGGGTACCAAAACATTTCTGCAACATTGAAGATCCCCAAGAACACAGTGGCCTCCATCATTATTAAATGGAATAAGTCTGGAACCCCTAAGACTCTTCCTCCACCAATCAGGCCTTTATAGTAGAGTGGCCAGACGGAAGCCACTCCTCAGTAAAAAACACATGACAGCCCGCTTGAAGTTTGCCAAAAGGCACCTAAAGACTCTCAGACCATGAGAAACAAGATTCTCTGGTCTGATAAAACCAAGATTGAACTCTTTGGCCTGAATGCCAAGCGTCACATCTGGAGGAACCTGGCACCATCCTTACAGTGAAGCATGGTGGTGGCATCATGCTGTGGGGATGTTTTTTAGCGGCCGGAACTGGAAGACTAGTCAGGATCGAGGGAAAGATTAACAGAGAAAGGTACAGAGACATCCTTGATGAAAACCTGCTCCAGAGCACTCAGGACATCAGACTGGGGTGAAAGTTCACCTTCCAACAGGACAACGACCCTAAGCACACAGACAAGACAATGCAGGAGTGGCTTCAGGACAAGTCTCTGAATGTCCTTGAGTGGCCCAGCCAGAACTCGGTCGAACATCTCTGGAGATACCTGTAAATAGCTGTGTGGCAACGCTCCCCATCTAACCTGACGGAGCTTGAGAGGATCTGCAGAGAAGAATGGGAAACACTCCCAAATACAGGTATGCTAAGCTTTTAGCGTCATGCCCAAGAAGACTAGATGCTGTAATCGCTGCCCAAGGTGCTTCAACAAAGTACTGAGTAAAGGGTCTGAATACCTATGTAAATGTGATATTTCATTGTTTTATTATTTTAAATTAGCACAAATTTCTAGACACAAAGTGCATGTTTGCAGTAGCCAGCATGATCTAAATATCACATCTAGCATGATCTAAATATCACATCTAGAGTTTTTTTCAGGGGGAAGTGTAATATATCGCAATACTGTGGCATAATAAGACTACCCTCGATGGGGGCAATATCTACCCTCGATGGGGGCAATTCTGACTTGAATAGTGTTATGTAGGAGATCACAGGTACCGAAGCTGCACCTTTCATTCTGATCAAGCACGAATCACACATGGGCCCTTCCCAAATATTACATAAATGTTTGGTATGAGCTGTGTGCACTTGAACTGGCTATAGGCCCGTTAGACTTTTCCTCCTTAGCACAAAGACACTATATTCCTCCGAACACACTAACAGGGCAAAAAAGCAAACAGATCTTTTTACCCATCTTTCTCCTCTGTAGAGCAATGAGCCTATGCCTATCAAAATGTATAAACTACTGTAAGTTGCTTTGGACAAAAGAGTCTGCTAAATGGCATATAAAGATGTATTATTACATTGGTACAAGACAACCAGTGAACTACAGTTTTTGAATAATGGAAAATGGCTCGGATCAGGCGGTGAGTGTGGGTGTTGGATCAATACAGGGGGGCCATTGGAAGAGGAATGCTTGGCTTGACGGGAGGGTTCAGCATTCGAGTGGATGGAACAGGGAGGGAACTCGTGGGCACATGGTCTAGTAAGAGCAACGTGGGGTGAACGCACTCCCAGACTGTGCATAGTGTCTGTCAGGGAGAGAGGGCCAGAGCAAGCCCGCTTCTGTGAAGGTATCACAGACCTGTGTTTCGTAGCAAGGGCTAAGGTAAGAAAATCTGTATTTTCCAGCACAGATGATATTGTATTCTAATTTGAGGGCTATTGTGTATTATATTTAGCATGAATGAAGACTCGATTGGATTTCATGATCATAGAGATTACACAAAAATTGTAAGGGGAGCAATGTGAAATTGGGTGCATATCCGCAGTGCACTCAATCTACAGTATTAAACATTATTCATTTATAACTATTTGATGCTCATACATACTCTGTCTCTGTCTTGCTCAATATGGCATTTGGTGTTTGTTCTTGCGATCCAGCATTGAAAGAAATAATGAATTGGGACCTCAAGCTGATTTATCCTTTACCCTTCTATTTTCACTAAAGTCTTTCTAATTTGTGTGTATAGTGGAAAAGGCTGAAAGAAATTACATATTTCTGTTCACATTCCATTTGGACAAGAGCCAATGATCTCCCCGTAAAGGGCTTCACATGAATTGATGACTTCCATTTGAATATAGGGAATTAACATTTAAAACAATTGTGCAATAAGTATTTGAATGTACTTGACACATGTATGTATTTGACCCACGTACGATGTTAACAGAAATCCAATCAAATATTAAAATCTGTGCGGACACAAAATGATCATGAATGCAAATTGAAGACAAATTTTGCCATGCATAGTAACCTATTTGTAGCCTTAATAGTAGCCTGCTTTGTTTTAAAGTCAATTGCAGCTTTTACGTATAAGTTCACCAACTCACTGGGAAGACCATGTATTCCTAAGAAATATGACTGATCTTGAACAGGATGTGTTCCAAATGCTCCATGAGAAGTAATACAACGACAGAACAGTGCATACTGTTGAACACAATAGCTCTCAAAAGATTAGAGAGCACCGCCTTACTCTTGGGAGACCTCACTGTCACATCTCGGAGTCTTTAAAGTGCACGGTACCAGAATCAAATCATATTGTCTTTATTTTCAGTTCTTGTGACAAGACAATGCAGAACCATAGGGGGGCCAAGTTCGGTATCCATTGCCAATCCAGCCGGTCCAATTTAGCTTTGTGTTCCCACCGTCTTCCCTTGTTAATGGCAAGAAAGGACTCAGAACCTCAGGCCTGGAACAAATCACGAATGTCATCTCCGCTCATGCAGATTGCAATTGTTTGTGTGCAACCCGCAGCCCTGAGGTCTTGGGATCTGGCCCTGAAGAGCGTAAGGAGGTCAAGGGGTGTGCTCCAGGGGTGTGTATCCGTCCCCCTCCAACACCTCTCTGGTCCAGTTCAATTCCTTACCCCACCAATGGCCCCAACCGAACAATACAATGCCCTCTCCAGGAGGCAAGTCCATCCCGAAGCTCCTCATAATTCGCATGGAAGGGGCCATTGTACAGTAGCCCTTTGAGAATGACCACCAACTGACACAACTTATCTTTTTCTTATGGGAAAGAAGTGGGGGTGACTGAAAAAAAATTATGGAAAAATACAGAGGCACAAAACAGTGCATGTGTACAGTTATTTTTTTTTCTCGTAACAACTGCACAAACCCGTTCAATTATGGAAAGTGCCAGTAAGGTTGGGCTTCATATTATTCATAGTCCACTGAATGCAAAAGTAATGGATAACTTGAGGTGTTTATTAACGATGACAATATGTTGCCTACGGGGTTCTTGTTTAGTTAATTGTGACAGGTTTTGGCTTGAATGTGGCTGGATGGTTCTAACACATAAAACATTTCGGACTGTCTATTTGGTGGACCCCTTTTGTTTCAAGAGCATGCGTAGGGCTCTGTTTTCGACTGCCGTTAAGGCGGCAGTAGTGTTAAACGCACGTTAGTTTGCAATTTCGTCATGTAAAAACTGTCGCACTGGCATTTTCCAGCCCTAAAGCCAGGTTCGGCAATTTACCTCTTATATCAGTTCCTAGTGCTCAGATAGGCGAGGTGGAAATATTTGAGGTGTGTCCTTAAAAACATGATCCAAAGTGCTAATTTCAGGCAGAGCTGATAGGAATATTTAAGACCAACCAAAAGCTGATTTTAGCGGTAACGCAGTTAGTTATGGCATGCATTTTGATAGCGGAAGCTATCCGTCCATATTTGTATGAAACAAGAGTTGCCTAATCTTTTGGTGCATGTATACGTTGTATTTAGAAACATAAAAAAGTCACGTTTTTTCCGATTTCGTTTTATTTGATTAAAAACCAAGCATAGCCTCTCCTTTCAATTAAGGCTTTTTTTTGAGGGGGGTCCTGCCCAATGCAGTCGCGAAGTCGTTTTAAGACTGTCGATAAAGGGTTTGGCTCTTGAGACTGCTTGGAAATAAATCTTACTCACCAAAGCTTTAGGAGCAAAATATTGATCTGACATACCCTTTTTTTATCTAAGCATTGTAGGCAGGCCCACCTTATTTTAGCCATGCAGGTCCCGTTTTGGACGTGCGTAAAACCCCAGTAAACCCCCTCTCGTGAAACGAGAGATGAGAACCTCTGTACCATTGAACCCCTGTATTTAGAAGTTATTTTCGTGTGACAATTGCTGGTTTTCCGTTTCATATGTTCAAAACCCAAGCCCTCCCTTACCCTAGGTCTACTATAAAGAAGGCTGGTTCAACAGCAATGTATGTCTTTGTTTATCCCGGAGATGTTATGATATCGTTGCATTTTACTTTTATTTATAGTTGTTGTTTAAAAAAAAAAAGCTGATTGGTTGTTTTTTGTTTACTTTTATTACAACCAAACTTATTAGACTGATTCACCTTCCTGGTTTTATGGTGACAATACGGTGGCGCGCATGCAAATCAACTCCTGGAGATGTGTGAATATGATCTGATCTGTAAGATGGTTCTGATTAAGTTCATAAAACATGTTTGGGAGCAGTATAACGGCGAGTAGACATTCTCCCTTTCTCTTTATATTGGATCCCGCTACTGTGAAAAGTGTGGATGTGAGTAAAACCCTCATAGTCTGCGTTGTTTTGATATGATATGCACACTGCGAGAAAGTATGGTGCATGTAAGTGTGATATAGCCTATTTAAAACGAATTGTTGTTTCGTTTTGTTTAGAATTTGATTCGAATTATTCCTTCTCTTTTGAGGCTTTATCAATAATTTATTTAATCTTGCTTATTGACAATGTTTGGCATGCCCATGCTCAGCCACAATGCAATGTACAGTAGGCCTAGCCCCTATATCAGTGTGAATGCTATTGAAGCCATGCAATTACTTAGAACAATGTGGACTGCAAATTCAAGTTAATGTATTTAGCAAAGATAGGTCTACATTTTATTTTATTTCTGTAAGCCATTTAACAAACTGTAACGGACTAACATTGGAATTGGTTGACTCCAAGGCAATACATAAAGGACAGTAAATACACCACTTGAAGCAACCACATATTTCGCCATGGAGCACGTTCTGATTGGCCAGTGAGGGGCCAAGCCTCGACACACCCACAACTTGTTTATTCATCAAAACACATCCCTTTAGCTGCAACACCAGCAAGTGCGCGGATAATTGTAATAGTGAAAATAGCACGAATATTTCTGGCAGTCCCCTGAACGCTACCGCTTGCGCTTAGATTTACCATTGCATTAGGTTTGCTAAAATAGAGCCCCTAGAGTAAAAGTTTCGTATAGCCTCTTTGTCAAAAAGTTTATTGTTATCAGTAAATGCCAATGGTAAACTACCACATCTGGATAGCTTCACTTTGATCAACAAAATGTTCCTCAAATAGTAATTCAAGCATTTGCATGTACATCAGCCTCATACAGTGCACACACCAAAAAACATGTGCCCTTCAAGTAAGGCATCTAATCTCGCTTAGAAATGTTATTTTCCCCATTTTTACAAAATGTATGTATGCATATCCATTCAATAAGTTTACATCTGTAGTCTCCAATGACCAAAAAACCTATGGATGAAAACATTTGCCATCGATTTTGAAGCCTTGTTTTGAAAAGTCAATCCTGCTCAAGTGAGGCCATTAAATAACGCATATGCTTTTTTGTTGTAATGTTTACTGTTTGAACTAAAGCGTGTGCGGGGCAGGTACTTTTATGGCAAACTCCACTGTTTTGACAGATGGTGGCGAGCGTATGAGTCCTGCTGTGCTCTGCGGGGCTTGTGGATTACGAGGCTAGGACTGTCAAAAAGATTGAGGGAATAACAGTGCTCTTATTACTTGAGAAGACCCAATTCTTTGTCATCACTCCCAAAATGGCAATGAATAGCCTTGTGTTGTGTGTAAATTATATTTCATGTTTGATTACACTTTATACAGTGTGCAGATAGCATGATGTTGTGATTAGACAGTAATTATTCGATACACTTTTTAGACAATTTTGCCTGATTCCAATTTTTTGTCATAATATCTGCATATACAGCTGGGAAATTGTACTCTGGTCACTTCATGGTATAAGCAAAAGTCATTAGAAAGTATTTATGCCTATAGAAAGTTCAACAATGCAGTATCCTTCCCCCTTAAAACTTCCTTGAATTATGTCCTTTTACTGTAGCTTTTTAGTTGTATCTGACATCCACAAAGTTAGTGGACAAAGTGTTGAATTAAAAACAAACCAGAAATGAAAATAGTTTCATGCTTTGGAATTGACTTAAACTGGAATCATTTGAGTTCATTTCAGTGGAGGCACATTTTAGGTTTTGGAAATGAATAAATTCAACAGTTAAAACCAAACTGAAATATCTGCCAGTATCTCCAAACAAATGTACTGTTCTAGGTTAACATTTTGTTCTAAATCACCAAACATCTGATCCAGGACAAATGGTCTGATCTGGTTTAGGAACACTGCCATGTGCTACTGGTCACTGTTGAATGTATTCTCTGAAAGTGTGTCTCTCTCTCCCTCTCTCTCTTCCAATCTCCTCTATTCCTCTTCTTTCCTTTGCCCTATCCCTCTCAATTTGTTGCAGTGGTCCGGAGGTGTCAAAAGGCCAGGGACCGTGACTTTTAAGGTGACCCGGAGCTCTCTGACAATGAGGGACCCCCATTCGCTATGGTAACGAGTTCTGGTGGATGAACCTTCTGGATGGATTGGGGTGAGGTCTGGGGGTGAGGTCTGGGGGTGAGGGCAGCTTTTTTTGGGGGGGGTTAGTGGTCTCCTGGAGGGGTCTTTCTAAGGACAGGGGGCACGCGCCAGCTGCCACCGGCGGGGAGACGCCTTTTTGCACACCAGCTGGAAGCAGGATTTAACCCCCCCCCCCCATCTGACCCCTCCTTCATGGTTTGAGGGGTGAGTGGATTAGCTTCACTGCTATTTGTTTACGGCACACTTCTATTGTTATGGCCGTTTACATATGTATATGTTTCAGGCCCGACCAAGGGACAGAGAACTGCCCATAGTAGTCCTCATCCAACTCAGCTGCCAGCCCGTCATTGGCTTTTAAGTCATGCTTGGCTTCAAAAGAGAGAGAGTATCACCCCTGCCAATACAATCTCCATGCTCGGTGTTACTGTGGATTGTGGTTTGGGTAACCCTTTAATAAGATTCTGGGTTGTGTTCATTGGAGCACACTGTTTTAAAACGTTTCACGACGGAAAATGAAAATGACTGTTTCTTATTGAACATGTACAGATAATACCTACATGTTTCACTCTGTTTTGGAGTGTGTTCCTACTGAACACGACCCAGGTATGAGTCATTTGACCCAGGTATGAGTCATTTCATCCGATCAGTGGCCACATCTGGTGAGATGAGGTCACAGTGACCAGGTTCATGTTCATTAGGCACCAAGTGGAAATAACTAAAACAGAGAGGGACTACCTGGACTAAACACATTTTGTTTCAAAATGTTTAAAACGTTTTATATTGTGTGTTTTAATGAACATGACCCATGTGTGGGCGCCTTTGGGACAGATTGGGATTCATTGAATCGAAGGGAACGATCTCCTGAGAAAGACAAGGGCATTGTGTGTGTGTGTGTGTGTGATGGGGCTCCATGGATAGACTGGGTAATCTCTGCAGGCAACTGTGATGTCTTATGGTTTCTCACATTGACCTGGAGAGGTTCTGCAGTCTGTCTGCTCATACGCCCTCTCGTTCGGCGTGAAAACACAAAAGAATGCAGATCATTCTATAACATGGATCTCAATGGATCCATCTACAGTTGAAGTCGGAAGTTTACATACACCTTAGCCAAATACATTTAAACTCAGTTTTTCACAATTCTTGACATTTAATCCTAGTAAAAATTCCCAGTCTTATGTGAGTTAGGATCAACACTTTATTTTAAGAATGTGAAATGTCAGAATAATAGCAGAGAGAAGGATTTATTTCAGCTTTTACTTCTTTCATCACATTCCCAGTGGGTCAGAAGTTTACATACACTCAATTAGTATTTGGTAGCGTTGCCTTTGTTTAACTTGGGTAAAACATTTTGGGTAGCCTTCCTCAAGCCTCCTACAATAAGTTGGGTGAATTTTGGCCCATTCCTCCTGACAGAGCTGGTGTAACTGAGTCAGGTTTGTAGGCCTCCTAGCTCGCACACGTTTTTTCAGTTCTGCCCACACATTTTCTATGGGATTGAGGTCAGGGCTTTGTGATGGCCACTCCAATACCTTGACTTTGTTGTCCTTAAGCCATTTTGCCACAACTTTGTAAGTATGCTTGGGGTCATTGTCCATTTGGAAGACCCATTTGCGACCAAGCTTTAACTTCCTGGCTGATGTTGCTTCAATATATCCACATAATTTTCCTCCCTCATGATGCCATCTATTTTGTGAAGTGCACCAGTCCCTCCTGCAGCAAAGTACCCCCACAACATGATGCTGCCACCCCCGTGCTTCACGGTTGGGATGATGTTCTTCGGCTTGCAAGCCTCCCCCTGTCACGGCTGTCGTTGGTAAAGGAGGACCAAAATGCAGCAGGTATGTGTATGCTCATCTTGGCGTTTAATAAATTCCAAAATGAACACCAAAATAACAAAAGAACGAACGATCAAGAAAACAGTCTGGCAAGGCACAAGGCTAAACACAGAACAATCTCCCACAAATGACAAACACACCATCCCGAACCACATAAAACGAAAACCCTCTGCCACGCCCTGACCAAACTACAATAACAATTAACCCTTATACTGGCCAGGACGTGACAGTACCCCCCGCCCCCCCCTAAAGGTGTTAACCCCGGAAGCACCTCAAGAATAACAAAAACCCAAACAACAACAACAAAAATCCCCCTAAACTAAAGGGAGGGGAGGGTGGCTGCCGTCACCGACGGCACTTGTGCTACACCCCCCCTCCCCAACCCACCTATGCAGGTGGTGGTTCAGGCTCCGGCCTATTGTCCTCCAGAGTGCCGACCGACCCGATCAGCCTCGGACTGTAGGCAGACTCCCCCTGCTCCGGATCATGGGCAGACCTCCACCTCTCCACCCTGTATGCAGACTCAGCCATTAAACAGTTAATCTCTTTAAGTTCTGAATATTCAGGCTTACTCATTTCAAGGTTGCTGCTAGACTCCCTTGGGTTTTGGTCATCTGCAGACTCTGGGCAGATGGGCCACTCTGGTTGATCCTGGCCGCTGGGGCAGTCTGGCAGCTCTGGGCAGTCTGGCCACTCTGGCAGCTCCGGGCAGTCTGGCCACTCTGGCAGCTCCGGGCAGTCTGGCCACTCTGGCATCTCCGGGCAGTCTGGCCACTCTGGCATCTCCGGGCAGTCTGGCCATTCTGGCATCTCCGGGCAGTCTGGCCACTCTGGCATCTCCGGGCAGTCTGGCCACTCTGGCAGCTCCGGGCAGTCTGGCCACTCTGGCAGCTCCGGGCAGTCTGGCCACTCTGGCATCTCCGGGCAGTCTGGCCACTCTGGCAGCTCCTGACTAGTGGGTGGCTCTGGCGGCTCCTGACTGGCGGGCGGCTCTGGCGACTCCTGACTGACGGGCGGCTCTGGCGACTCCTGACTGACGGGCAGCTCGGGCGACTCTTGACTGACAGACAGCTAGGGCGACTCTTGACTGATGGACAGCTTGGGCGACTCTTGACTGACGGGCAGCTCGGGCGACTCTTGACTGGGATGACGCACTTGAAGCCTGGTGCGTGGTGCTGGTACTGGACGTACCAGACTGGGAACACGCACCTCCAGGCTAGTGCGGGGAGCGGGAACAGGACGAGTCGGACTGGGCTGACGCACTTCCGGGTCCGCACGAGAGACAGGAATTGGAAACCCAGGGCTATGGAGGCGCACAGGCGGTCTTGATCTTACCTCCTGCACAACCCGTCCTGACTGGATGGAACTAGTAGCCCTGTACGAGCGGGGTGCTAGTACAGGGTGAACTGGGCTGTGCAGGGGCCTGATGGTTGCCGTGCTTAGAGCGGGAGTAGGGTAGCCTGGTCCGAGGAGGCGTACCGGCGACCAGATGCGCTGCGCAGGCATCCTCCTCCCAGGCTGTATGCCCACTCTAGCACGGCATCTGCGCGGGGCTGGAATGGCGCACATCGGACTTTGCGTGCGTATGGGTGAGATAGTGCGCACCTCAGCGAAACATGGCGCCCTCCACCTCATACGCTCCTCCATATAACCACGGGTAGCTGGCTTCCGGCTCCCCAAAAAATTATTGGGGGTGCCTCTCGTGCTTCTCCCTCAGCGCGTCCAAGGCCTCGTACCTCCGCCTCTCCGTCTTGGCTGCCTCAATTTCCTCCCGTGGGCGACGGTACTCCCCAGCCTGGTGCCAAGGTCCAGCCCCGTCCAGAACTTCCTCCCAGGTCCATTTCTCCCGGGAGTCCAACTCGAAATCCCTTTGCTCCTTCCTCTGCTGCTTGGTCCTTTGGTGGTGGGAGATTCTGTCACGGCTGTCGTTGGTAAAGGAGGACCAAAATGCAGCAGGTATGTGTATGCTCATCTTGGCGTTTAATAAATTCCAAAATGAACACCAAAATAACAAAAGAACGAACGATCAACAAAACAGTCTGGCAAGGCACAAGGCTAAACACAGAACAATCTCCCACAAATGACAAACACACCATCCCGAACCACGTAAAACAAATACCCTCTGCCACGCCCTGACCAAACTACAATAACAATTAACCCTTATACTGGCCAGGGCGTGACACCCCCTTTTTCCCCCAAACATAAAGATAGTCATTATCTCCAAACAGTTCTATTTTTGTTTCATCAGACCAGAGGACATTTTTCCAAAAAGTACGATCTCTGTCCCCATGTGCTGTTGCAAACCGTAGTCTGTCTTTTTTATGGCGGTTTTGGAGCAGTGGCTTCTTCCTTGCTGAGCGGCCTTTCAGGTTATGTCGATATAGGTCTCGTTTTACTGTGGATACAGATACTTTTGTACCTGTTTCCTCCAGCATCTTCACAAGGTCCTTTGCTGTTGTTCTGGGATTGATTTGCACTTTTCGCACCACAGTACATTCATCTCTAGGAGACAGAACGTATCTTCTTCCTGAGCGCTATGATGGCTGCGTGGTCCCATGGTGTTCATATTTGCATACTATTGTTTGTACAGATGAACGTGATACCTTCAGGCATTTGGAAATTGCTACCAAGGATGAACCAGATTTGTGGAGCTCTACAATTTTTTTTCTGAGGTCTTGGCTGATTTCTTTTGGTTTTCCCATGATGTCAAGCAAAGAGACACTGAGTTTGAAGGTAGGCCTTGAAATAAATCCACAGGTACACCTCCAATTTTCAGAAGCTTCTAAAGCCATGACATCATTTTCTGGAATTTTCCAAGCTGTTTAAAGGCACAATCAACTTAGTGTATGTAAACTTCTGACCCACTGGAATTGTGATACAGTGAATTACAAGTGAAATAATCTGTCTGTAAACAATTGTTGGAAAAATGACTTGTCATCATGCACAAAGTAGATGTCCTAACCGACTTGCCAAAACAACAGTTTGTTAACAAGAAATTTGTGGAGTCGCTGAAAATGACTCCAACCTAAGTGTATGTTAACTTCCGACTTCAACTGTATCTGTCTTATCCTAACTAAGATTTATGTACACTATACCTCTGCAATAATTTTGCTGAAAAATAGACATATCAATCATAGGGTGGATGAACACCACTTACACATCATGTGTACCTCACACAAATATCATTGTAACTCGAGCCAGGCAGAAATGGCTGGTATGTGCATCCGCAGTTTCTGTCTCAGGAGCCCATGTTGGAGCCTATGGGAGATTCTCTATTGGTTTTCTCAACTCCTCAGTCCTCTCCTCGCCTCCTTTTGAAAAAAGTTAAAGGTAACCCGAGGAGAGAAGGGGAGGAGAGGAAATGTGGAAACAAATGCACTTATATGAAATGAGACCATCCTTCTTTACTTGCACGTCATCATGCAAATTATGTTTACAGGGGTGGAATCCCAAATTAAATGTATAAAGTAGTAAAAAGACATTTAGCTAGTTGTCCTAGACATTTTATAGATAAAGGGATAAGTTGCATATCATTTTTAAATATGTGCATCCTTTTATCCTCCAAGTAAACAACAGCAGATTCAAAGGGGGTGTGGCAGATCCCATAACTCTTCCACGAAGGAATCAGGTAGGATACTCTTGTGCTTCTTCAGAGGGAGGAGGCTATCGAGGAGGCAAGGACACTCCTCCGTTTGCCTACTAACTAACTGATACTCTCTTCGACCACTCAACCACTTATCGGTTTCCGGGTCATGGAGGAGAGAGGAGAGTCTTTTGCCCAAATGAGAATCTCCCTGTGAGTATAAACAGTCAACAAAGTCTCCTACACCTCCACGGAATGGATCAAAGTCCAACTTGATCAGACGTCCGATGAGTTGCTGTGATTTGGCCTAATCTCAGCTGGCAACTGTGAGCAGTTCAGTGTTTCCTCTCACAGTGGCTACTGGGGTTCTGCTAAACGCAGCTGTTTGCCTCTCCTGCACCACAGTACAGTCCAGTACAGTAGGTCCCTGGCTGGAACAAGCTTTTGGAGAGGCGCCCAGTCTCCAAGGCGTCAAAAGAGATGACCTGCCGCCCCAGTGTCCTGCCTTCAAAATTGTCACTGGTGTTAGCACTTAACATGGTATAGTCCCCTACTAAACTATAAACAAATTGTTTAACTATCCACTAACCATATCCATAACTCAATTTTTTGGTTTATTTTTATTACAGATTTCAAATTTGCAGTTGCAACATTGATACATATATATAGATATATATATTTTTTTACAAAGAACAGCTCAGTCCCTCGCCTCCACCTACCCCAGTCCCAACCTCCCTTTCCATCCCAGGTAAATAAATAAATATATATATATATAATACTATTAATATAAGGCCTCATAACTCCAATTCTATTCCTAACCGTAATGCTAAATCTAACCCTAACACTGGCAGGTCGTGGCATATCAACAAAGCTACAGTTGATAGTTTGAGCCACTATAGAGCAACTATGGGCGCTATCCAATTAAGTGGGGTGTCTCTTTTTCTCTACAACTCATCCATTTCCTCTCCTAATCTTGTTTTAAACATGTACTAACTCCCTCATTTGCCCACTTGCAGTTGGTTCTTTTTGAGCCCGAATGGAACCCCGGTTTCCATGACTGAATGCAGAGCTTTCTGATGTTGATGATACTGCATCAGGAACTGATTGGATGATGTCGATGGGCCATCAGTTCTTGATGCATTGCCTTCAGCATTGAAAGAAACACAACACAGTGTGTTGCTCTTTTAAACTACGATTTTCTAGTTATGTCCATGTATGTTGTACAGTAATACATTTTTTAAAATTCAATCATTTAAAATACTGTAATTGAGCATCATGAGCCTTTATAAAGGCTTATTCACGTTTATAAATGTTTACAAATAAATGTGTAATTGTTTATAAATAGTTTATTAATGCTTATTCATGATAATTATTATAAAGTGTTACCAATGTTTTGTTAAGGCAAAGATTAGGACAGCAGGTACTTTGAGATATTTAAGGAATAGAATAAAACTGTGTCGTTGTATCTTTGGTTAGAATTTGTGTTAAAGAGAATGCTTGTTATGAATGGTTTGACATATATAAGTGATTGTATTTTTTTTATAAGTCCATAATTGATTTGGGGTAAATGTGTGGTGTGCAATGCAGAATGATGACGCTATTAAAGGATCTTTTAGAAGTGTAGTATGCTGTACCTCAAGTAAATATCCTCATGGCTATTCAGACCAAAGGAGGCTGCTGAGGGGAGGATGGCTCATAATAATGGCCAGAACAGAGCAAATGGAATGGCATCAAACACATGGAAATCATGTGTGTGTGTGTGTGTGACCTTTATTAAACTAGGCAAGTCAGTTAAAAACATTTTTATTTACAATGGCGGCCTATACCAGCCAAACCCAGACGATGCTTGACCAATTGTGCGCCACCCTATGGGACTCCCAATCACTGCTGGTTGTGATACAGCTTGGATTCAAACCAGTGACGCCTCTAGCATTGAGATGCTGTGTCTTAGACCGCTGTGCCGCTCAGGAACCCAAGTTGTATTTCATACCATTCCACTAATTCTGCTCCAGGCATCACCACGAGCTGTCCTCCCCAAATAAGGTGCCATCAATCTCCTGTGAGTCAGATGTGTTAGTTCAGATGAAAATAGCTGCAAACATGACCATCGACTTCAAGACAGAATTGAGAACTGTAATACCATAACCAATGGCGCCACCTGCCAGTCACATATGAAAGTATCTATATTTTCATAATATACATTTTTTAAACAAAGACAGATTTCGACACACTCAATCAATACCATCTATGGAGTAAGTGCATTACATTTTCACAGGCAAATACTGTCTGATTTCTGTATATTGAACATTCCATGAGAGCAACTACTTTTTAAAACATTATGTGAAGCTATCCATAAATTCTTTACAATAATAGGTCCTTCATTTTGGATTATGGTGTATGTGTGTGGCATGTGCAAACATGTAGCCTAACTAAGGTAAAACAGTTGATCTCTTATAGTCACAAGGCCTCCAAGTAAAGCTCACAATGCGTTGATACCAGATAGTAGGTTTATCACTGAATAGGTATTACTATCCTTACAAACGATGCTGAATCAAGCCATAACCCAGGATATAGGGGCTGAGTGAATGTGGTCTGGAATTTGTGGAGGAGGGTCCTTGTGTCAGAGATGCTGTAGAAGGACAGAGTTCCTGCACTGTGGTTTCAGGTACACTACTGCTCCAGAAGAACGAGGAACGCTGAAATGAGTGCATTCTCCATTATTGTGGAAGAAACAAGTGCAGAGCGAAGGGGAGCAGTATATCATCCAGCACTGCTCATTCATCCCAAAACAATGCTGATCACCTACTTTCCTGATCTCTGCATTTGGCACTGCTATATTAGCGGATTGCCCACTCCACTCTACCTCCCAGTAGACGCAGGCACCAGACAGACGCTCTCTACACAGTACCTGAAAGTGGTTGATAAGTCTGACTGGATGGTATGAATAGGGAAATTCGTGGCCACTTTTCTGTACCCTGCAGACAGACACAAGTTAATTTACTGTATTGGGATACAATGTCAGCTGGCAAGAGTCTAAGAGGAGGAGAAATAAAGAGATTGGAAATGAATGTGTTTGGCGTTTCCATCTGAACTTCGGTCACTATGGTGACAGACCGACTCATCTTCTATTGCACATGGTTAAAGAATTGTCTCAAATTAAATAAAGCTGTCCAGAATATGATTGCGTGTATGGTCATTTTTGCACTTTGCACAATTATTTTGTCCTATGAAAATCCTCATCAATCTACACACAAAACCCCATGAATGACAAAGCGAAAACAGGTTTTTAGAAACTTTTGCAAATGTAGAAAATATTTAAAACAGACATACATATTCACATCAGTATTCAGACCCTTTGCTATGAGATTCAAAATTGAGCTCAGGTGCATCCTGTTTCCATTGATCATCATTGAGATGTTTCTACAACTTGATTGGAGTCCACCTGTGGTACATTCAATTGATTGGACATGATTTGGAAAGGCACACCTGTTTATATACGGTACCACAGTTGATAGTGCATGTCAGAGCAAAAACCAAGCCATGAGGTCGAAGGAATTTGTCCGTAGAGCTCCGAGACAGGATTGTGTCAAGGCACAGATCTGGGGAAGGATACCAAAACATTTCTGCAGCCTTGAAGGTCCCCAAGAACACAGTGGCCTCCATCAATCTTAAATGGAATAAGTTTGGAACCAACAAGACTTCCTAGAGCTGGCCGCCCGGCCAAACTGAGCAATCGGGGGAAAAGGGCCTTGGACAAGGAGGGGACCAAGAACCCAATGGCTACTCTGACAGAGTTCCAGAGTTCCTCTGTGGAGATGGGAGAACCTTCCAGAAGGACAACCATCTCTGCAGCACTCCACCAATCAGGCCTTTATGGTAGAGTGCCCAGACAGAAGCCACTCCTCGGTAAAAGGCACATGACAGCCCTCTTGGAGTTTGCCAAAAGGCACCTTAAGGACTCTCAGATTTATAAGAAACAAGAAACAAGATTCTTTGGTCTGATGAAACCAAGATTGAACTCTTTGGCCTGAATGCCAAGCGTCACGTCTGGAGGAAACCTATCACCATCCCTACAGTGAAGCATGGTGGTGGCAGCATCATGCTGTGGGGAAGTTGTTCAGCTGTAGGGACTGGGAGACTAGTCAGGATCGAGGGAAAGATGAACGGAGCAAAGTACAGAGAGATCCTTGATGAAAACGTGCTTCAGAGCGCTCAGGACTTCAGACTGGGGCGAAGATTCACCTTCTAACAGGGCAACGCAGGAGTGTCCCAGCCAGAGCCCGGACTTGAACCAGATCGAACATCTCTGGAGAGACCTGAAAATAGCTGTGCAGCGACGCTCCCCATCCAACCTGACAGAGCTTGAGAGGACCTGCAGAGAGGAATGGGAGAAACTCTCCAAATACATGTGTACCAAGCTTGTAGTGTCATACCCAAGTGGACTCAAGGCAGTAATTGCTGCAAAGATGCTTCAACAAAGTACTGAGTAAAGGGTATAAATAGTTATGTAAATGTGACATTATTTTTAACATTTTTAATACATTTACAAAAGATTCTAAAAACCTGTTTTTGCTTTGTCATTATGGGGTATTGTGTGTAGATTGATGAGGGAAAAAAAACAATGTAATAATTTTTAGAATAAGGTTGTAACGTAACAAAATGTGGAAAAAGTCAAGGGGTCTGAGTACTTTCCTAATGCACTGTAGATAAACCTTGATCATCATATCATTTTGAAGAATTATCAATAGCGGTGCCCACCACAAGAAATATTCAACTACTCCATTTTGTACAGATAAAATAAACGATATCTATACTTTGTTATACCATGGCATTGTTGAATACTCATTTTTGATTGGCTTGAACATCCACACATCCACACACACATACACACACACATACACTCACACATACACACACACACACACACACACACACACACACACACACACACACACACACACACACACACACACACACACACACACACACACACACACACACATACACACACACACACACACACACACACACACACACACACACACACACATACACACACACACACATACACACACACACATACACATACATCACAACTGCTTCTACCAGACTCATATTATACTGCCCCCATCCCCCAATACACATGTAAATATTGGACTATAAATTGTGCCTTCCAGTATTATACTTAGAAATGATAAAGGTTTTTTCTATTCTACTGAGCCATTTACTTTATGTTTGTATTCTTATCTTTTGTTATTTATTGTTGTGGCATTGTCGAGAAGGAACCTGCAAGTAAGCATTTCATGTATACCATGAGTGTCCCGTACATACGACTAATTATAAAACTTGAAACAATGAGATTAAATGTATTCCTAAAAGACAACTGAAGTTTATCCTGACAACAGTTAATGATTGATACTTTATCTATTGTACCTTGATATTTTCTGGTCATTGGCTGGTTTTTTTTGCTCGTCCAGTTACAGTATATCACGTCAGCAAAAACACTTCCATTTAATTATGAATATACTCTATATAGTATATATCATTCTATGTTTAAATGCAAATAGGTGATATAAAACAGTGGAATTTCCATCCTTACCTGTTTCTCAGTCCTTTCTTCTGCAGTTGAGACTGTAAAATGGCCTTTATGTTCATCCATCGCACACAGCAGACAGACAGACCTACCTACGCTGCTGATCGGTATCGCAGTAAAGCTCCAGAAAATGTTCATGATGAGAGCAGACCTTCTCCTGTAGTTGTGGAGGCTTTGACCAGCTTATGTTTCTTTAATGGAGCTCGGTTCACAGTAAGACACCAGACAGACCTTGACTGCTTTGAGTTTTATTCCAGTGCAGAAATCACACTCCACATCTCCAGGTCCAGCATAATAGGGAGCAGGAGGAGCAGCTTGGAGTCCTGTCTTCTTCAGTTTCTCCACCACTTAAGCAAACATGGTGCTTTTATTTTATACAAGCGCATGTTTCCTCTCCTCGCCTCCGCTCCTCGATTACTTTTGACCTTTTTCAAAAATAGGCGAGGAGAGGAAGAAGGACAGAGGAGAGGAGAGCAAAACCAATTGAGATTCTCTCAAGGTTAGTTGTCCTTGTGAATGCAGAGGGAGAATGCATTTTTGTTAATTATTCTTTTAAAGGAGACCAGAAAAACTTTTCATTGTGTAACATGACTGCGGCAGGGCTTGGGATGGGTCATGTTGACCTATGCAAGGTAGGAAATAAAGGTCCAGAAACCTTAATTCTATTATAAAATACTGTTCTGAACCTATTCTCTGCTAATGATGACATGATAACATCAACAGTAATGCAGGTGTATGAGTGTAATGAGGTATGTGGCTGTAATGTTTAGTGTTGGTAATTTGTTTATTATTCATGAATAATTTGGTTGCAAACGCAACTGGGTTCATGTAAATAATTGTTAGGCTACTCATTTTGAATACACAGGTGCCACCTTGTGTGACCACAAAAGTGCGTGCAACTGGACACATTAAAATGATTTCCTTGCAAAAGTTACTATCCTGCCCTACACAATAGCACACTACACCATAGAAACATAATTACGATTGTAATGCATAACTGCCATGGTAATTTGGAATGTTAAGTCGATGAGCATTATGGGTAATGTAGTCATTCTATAGTTTCCATAAATACCAGGAAAATTAACAAAAATACAAAAAACAGTGGTCTAAAGCAGCCTGTGGAATGGTCCCAGGCAATGCACTTCTTTAAAGCCTAAAATGAAGAAAATCAGTTCAAATGGTAGGAGCCTATCCTTCCACAAGTCTGTGGCATACAGGCGTGATCCACTATACCGTGATAATTCGTATAGCCATGCTTGCTTCTCCCTCATGTAGGTGCTACCATACTAGTAAGCATGCTAGTTAGTGCTTGGTATCAACAGCCAATCCAGTAGGGGATGGAAGCTATAGTGAGCTTTGATTGATTCAAAGTATTTGCATAAAGTTCAGCTTTCCCCAACTTAGGTCCCGTCTTGTTCACGCTCCCTCGCCCATGCTCGCATCACACAACGGTCCTACCCGCCCATTTCACTTCCTTCCATTAAAAATGAATGGCTTCATCATCCCTATCCTGTTCAGTGCGGATCAGTGGATCTCGGCTGTTAGTCTTAGGCCTGTAAGTCTGTGGTTATAGGCCTAGTGGTTATGTCTGTACAGTACATACAGTAGGACAGTCATGCAAGATGTTGTTACAGTGTCTGGTACTGGGGTTGCCATGCATGCCAGTCTCTCTTGGCTAAGAATTGAGAGACTGCCTGCATCACTTCTTTTTATAAGAATCAATGTTTTGAAAATCCCAAATAGTTTGCATAGTCAACTTACACACAGCTCTGACACACACACTTACCCCACCAAACATACCACCAGGGGTCTTTTCACAGTCCCAAAATCCAGAACATATTCAAGAAAGCGTACAGTATTATATAGAGCCATTATTGCATTGAACTCCGTTCCATTTCATATTGCTCGAAGAAAGAGCAAACCTGGTTTCAAAAAACAGATAAAGCAACACCTCACAGCACAATACCTCTCCGTTATTTGACCTAGATAGTTTGTGTGTATGTATTAATATGTAGGCTACCTGTGCCTTTAAAAATGTTTCATGTAGTTCGGTACTGGAGCTGTTCTTGTTCATTAATGTTCTATACTATGTAAGGTGTCATGTTTTGTGTGGACCCCAGGAAGAGAAGCTACTACTTTTGCAACAACTAATAGGGATCCTAATCAAATACCAAATACCCCACGTTCTCTAATGTTCAGTTGACGTTATGATTAAAATTGAACAGTTAGCTCTGACATCTGTGGTTGCATCTATCTTTCAAACCTAACAATTGGCAACGATTGCTGTATTGTCCCTAACACCACCTAACACCACCACCATGGATTCCATGGATTTAGTCTTTTGAAGCTTACATAACCGTGCTGGATGTTCGGGACACTTGGCTATGCTGAAAAGTACTCAGATGCTGTTGCTCTTTTGACACAGTTTTTGTTTTTGTTACAGTTAGAGCGAGCACAACTATCATATACTTGTGTAGTGTACACTTATCAACAATACATATTTGTTTTTGACAGTGGTTTGTTTCAAGCTTACAGGCTTTGGTTTTATCATTTATATTTCGAGGTTGGACATTAGCATGTTCGGCGCACCGTATGGTGTCACCTCGTTAGTCAGTATGTGTTACACCTTTGCTGGCTTGTCATCTCGTTAGTCAGAAGGTGTTTCACCTATGTTGGCACAGGTGATATTTAAGAGCGGCTGGCCCAGTGCTCCACTTGGCTTGAGAGATGTGGAGGGTTAACACCTTTAGTTGGCGGTCCCTATTTTGATTTCTAAAAACCAGTCCTTTATCTGATCTTCCCTGTTTTCATTTTGCTCCACTTTTTGGTTTTCTTACTGTCTTTAAATTTGGTGTGGGTTTTTCTTTTGTTTTCTTCTTCTTAGGCTAATTTAGTGGGTGCTCATGCAGGGGCGAAAATCTGATATCAACTTTGGAGGGGACAATTACATGACATTTTCTCAAGAGCAATTCCTGAGGGGGACACCAATAGTACTGCTGTAACACATAGCCTACATTGTAATATGGTAAATGTATATTGAGGAACCAAAGAAATAAGGTGTTTGCCGTACTCCTAACTACCGGTACCCAAAACTACACAACTAATCACAACAGCAATACCATTGCCTTTAACAAATCTTAGTTCAGTCACCAGTTTAAGTTGAGAGTGGGGGTATCCATGGCATTTTCCAATTATGTTCCTATTTTACAAGTCCAAAAAATTGAGAACCTTTCATAATGTTGCCAAACAAAGACTCAACAAACTTAACTGAGACTCCCTGTCTCTGCCAGTCTGTCCCTGCATATCTGTCCCCAACTCTGCTGTCTGTGTGCCATCTGTTGCCTGCTCTGCCTAATGACATCATTGTGAAACATTTCCATTAGAATTTCATTTCTTTCTTATGAACATTTTATCAACTAGTCTTTGAGATATTAGGCTACTAGGGTTCTTACTATGCGTTTTGGTGTATTGAAAAATACTCTGATGTCCGTCTTATTTTTCTGCCATTTTTCTACCTGGCTGGCTGGCTGGCCACACACAGTGTGTAGGTTATTTACAGTAGGAGATGGGCTTCTATCATCTTCAATCATTCTATTTGGGCTTTGATCTAAAAGGTAGCTAGCAAATGTGAAACGGATTAAAATGACAAGAGTTGACAGCTGTATGAGTTCACTATTTACACAACATATGCTGCAACCTTTTGTAGTTTTAATAGTTTGTTTCATATTGGCTGGCTTCCAACAATAGCTGAATTTGCAAAGCTAGCGAGCACCAATTCAGTTTCATGGGTGTTTGCTATAATCTTTGCTACCCGGGTTAAATAAAGGTGAAATAAAATAAATAAATAAAAGTTCACTTGCGACAATTTAGCTTTTGCAAGGAGACCATTAAATATATTTAAGACAATGGTAGAAGAGAGTGTAGTTCTGTTCAGTTTGGATTTCAGTTTATCGCTAACCTTATCACAGGGACTTTGAAGCACTAACTTACATCATCTGCATGCTGATTCCATCTTTGACGACGCCACATAAATGGAATAGGTACTAGCTAGCTTAATAGTTAACATTTGCGCGCTAGCTCTGCATATTCAGCTAGTGTGTGTGCGCGATTGACTGGATTAACCTCACGTCAGTTACGTGCATTGAGTGCCTTTCAGACAGTAGATACGACCTCTCTGTTACCTAGCAAGCTAAGGAACTGGCAGTGGATCAAACCATTGTGAGGCAAAGGGTGGGGGGGTTGCAATCTTTTGAAACTTAAAAACGCACTATTAAGTCCCACTGTAGCTCAGTTGGTAGAGCATGGCGCTTGCAACGCCTGGGTTGTGGGTTTGATTCCCACGGGGGACCAGTATGTAAAAATGTATGCACTGTACTGTAAGTCGCTCTGGATAAGAGCGTCTGCTAAATTACTCAAATGTATAATCAGCACAATTGCTTTCATTGCGTATTATTAATATTATTTAAATTACATAGTTATGTTTCAGTGATATATTGGGGGGGGGACAAATCATATTTTCCCAGGATGGGGGGTTCGTGTCCCCCCCGTCCCCCCCGGGATTTCCGCCCCTGTGCTCATGGTGGGTGTTTTTAGGTTCCAGTTGTTGTTCATTGCTAGTCAACTTTCAGTGGACACCCCCATGAGTGTCTTTCAGAACCCCTTCTAAAACTCCACCTTTTTCGTTTTGGTCATTGTCAGTGACTGTAAAGATACTGTACCTTAATAGAAAATGACTCAAGTGAAAGTCACCCAGTAAAATACTACTTGAGTAATTTGGTTTTAAATGACTTAAGTATCAAAAGTAAATGTAATTTCTCAAATATACTTAAGTATAAAAAGTATAAACCATTTAAAATGTCTTATATTAAGCAAATCAGACAGTACCATTTTATTGTTATTTTTTTATATTTACAGATAGCCAGGGCCACACTCCAACACTCGGAGATCATTTACAAATGAAACATGTGTGTTTAGTGCATCTGCCAGATCAGAGTCAGTAAGGATGGCCAGGGATGTTGTCACGCCCTGACCTTAGAGAGCCGTTTTATTTCTCTATTTTGGTTAGGCCAGGGTGTGATGTGGGGTGGGCATTCTATGTTGTCTATTTCTTTGTTTTTGGCCGAGTATGGTTCCTAATCAGAGGCAGCTGTCTATCGTTGTCTGTGATTGGGAATCATACTTAAGCAGCCTTTTCCCACCTGTGCTTTGTGGTTAGTTATTTTCTGTTTAGTATCTGTTACCTGACAGAACTGTTCGCTTTTCGTTTTGTTACTTTGTACGAGTGTTTCAGTGATCAATAAAAATCATGAACACTTTCCACGCTGCGCTTTGGTCCACTCATTCCGACGAGAGCCGTTACAGAACTAACCACCACCAAAGGACCAAGCAGCGTGGTCAGGACGAATGGACCTGGGAGGAAATCTTAGATGGGAAAGAACCCTGGAGGCAGGCCGGGGTGTATCGCCGTCCGAAGGAGGAGATAGAAGCAGCGAGAGCAGAACGGTGACGTTACGAGGAATTAGCACGGCAACAACGGAAGCCCGAGAGGCAGCTCCCCCCCCCAAAACTTGGGCTCGTTGCCTGCGCCCTGCATTTGCCGGGCTAAAGTGAGTATTCAGCCAGGACGGATTGTGCCTGCTCAGCGCTCCTGGTCTCCGGTGCGTCTCCCCAGTCCAGGATATCCTACGCCAGCTCTACGCACTGTGTTGCCAGTGCGCCTTCACAGCCCAGTTCGTCCTGTGCCAGCACCCCGCACTTGCCAGGCTAAAGTAAGCATCCAGCCAGGACGGGTTGTGCCAGCCCTACGCTCCAGACCTCCAGTGCGCCTCCACCGCCCAGTATATCATGCGCCAGCTCTATGCACTGTGTCGCCAGTGCGCCTTCACAGCCCAGTTCGTCCGTGCCAGCGCCCCGCACTTGCCGGGCTAAAGTAAGCATCCAGTCAGGACAGGTTGTGCCAGCCCTACGCTCCAGACCTCCAGTGCGCCTCCATGGCCCAGTATATCCTGTGCTAGCTCCGCGCACCCGGTCTCCAGTGCGTCTCCCCAGTCCGGTGAGACCTGTTGCGGCTCCACGTATGAAGCCTCCAGTGACGATCCATGGTCCGAAGACTCCAGTGATGATCCATGGCACGAAGCCTCCAGTGATGATCCATGGCACGAAGCCTCCAGTGATGAGCCATGGCCCGGAGCCTGTAGTGATGATCCATGGCATGAAGCCTCCAGTGATGATCCATGGCCCGGAGCCTGTAGTGATGATCCATGGCACGAAGCCTCCTGTAATAATCCATGGCCCGGAGCCTCCAGTGATAATCCATGGCACGAAGCCTCCAGTGATGATCCATGGCCCGGAGCCTGTAGTGATGATCCATGGCACGAAGCCTCCAGTGATGATCCATGGCCCGGAGCCTGCAGTGATGATCCATGGCCCAGAGCCTCCAGTGATGATCCATGGTACGAAGCCTCCAGTGATGATCCATGGCAAGGAGCCTGTAGCAATGATCCATGGCACGGAGCCTGCAGCGACGGTCCCCGGTCCAGAGTCTTCAGCAACGGTCCGCCGTCCAGAGTCTCCAGCGACGGTCTGCAGTCCAGAGTCTCCAGCGACGGTCTGCAGTCCAGAGTCTCCAGCGACGGTCTGCAGTCCAGAGTCTCCAGCGACGGTCGGCAGTCCAGAGCCTCCAGCGACGGTCGGCAGTTTAGAGCCTCCAGTGGGGGTTCCCAGTTCGAAGCTTCCAGCGATGATCCACGGTCCGGTTCCTCCGGCAACGATCCACGGTCCGGTTACACAAAAGCGGAGGGATCAGCGGGCGGAGTGGGGGCTACGCCCCGAACCAGAGCCGCCACCAAGGGTAGATGCCCACCCAGACCCTCCCCTATAGGTTCAGGTTTGCGGCCGGGAGTCCGCACTTTTGGGGGGGGGGGGGGTACTGTCACGCCCTGACCTTAGAGAGCCATTTTATTTCTCTATTTTGGTTAGGTCAGGGTGTGATGTGGGGTGGGCATTCTATGTTGTCTATTTCTTTGTTTTTGGCCTAGTATGGTTCCTAATCAGAGGCAGCTGTCTATCGTTGTCTGTGATTGGGAATCATACTTAAGCAGCCTTTTCCCACCTGTGTTTTGTGGTTAGTTATTTTCTGTTTAGTATCTGTTACCGGATGAAGGAAAAAAGGAAACCGCACACTGTTCTTGATAGTATCACTGGTATTAAATAAGCTTACGTATCGGCCTAACGGCCTTCGTCAGGGCTTTTGTAAATTTTCCGAAAACAATTTCTGACAATACAAACACTCCAGCACAGTCAATGAGACTCTCCAAAGGAACAACATACATCTTCTTCTTTAGATGACACAGCTTCACATTACGATGATCTTTAAACTATAACAACAATCACATATTCGTCACCGTCTTAATGGATCTTCTTGGATAGCACCTCTCTCTCTGTAGCCATTCTCCAAAGATAGTTTATCTTTTCCCCCCCTTCTTGCTGGTTCCATCCTCTCTCTTGTAGGGGAAAGAGAATATGTCATTAGTACCTTCAGCTGTGCTTAATTGCCTCTGGTTACCTTGTCTCACATGCCTTGTTGGGCTACTATCCGTGAGCCCAGCCTGCCCTCTGGTGGTCTTTCCACAGTCCGCAGTATAAAGTATATTATTTTCTTTAGGAATGTAAAGTAAAAGTTGTCAAATCTAAGAAGTAAAGTACAGATACCACAAAAAACTACTTTAGTACTTTAAAGTATTTTTACTTAAGTACTTTACACTGGTTTTTGAGACGGGGTGTCACCAAAAGCTGTAATCATCAGGTATTTTGTAGCAAAAAAAAATAAAAAATGTATACATAAGCTCTCTTTTTTTTTTTTTTTTTTTTACCAAAACTGACAACTGTGTTCATTTGCATGACAATTAATTGTTACCCAAAATTCCATAATTGTCACCTCTAGTTGGTGTCTCTGACCCTGGGGATACGTTAAGCCCCCCAACGTTCTGTATTGTTCAATTGAAGTTATAATTAAAAGAGTACAGTTTGCTATGACATCTGTGGTCATGTCTCTCCTTCAAACCTAAAATTAGTTTTAGGACTATCAATCAAGGGGTAGTTCATTCATTTAAACCACTGTAAATCTTACAGGCAGAGGCTGTCAGAGGAAGTGTGATCACGGAATTGTCCCCTCTGACCCTCTCCAATGGGGTTTGAGAAGGAAGGGAGGAGAGCGGACATCAGGAGTATGCAATTGAGATTTTCCGTGGGTTGTCAATGTTAGGATGAAAATTGGATGTTCATCATTGATTAGTAATGCCTGACCCGTGTCTATAAAATCCTGTCTGTCATCTGGACTAATTGAGATGGTAGTTGCCTGTCAAGATTAAAGTTACGATTTATAGAGCTGCCTCTGTCTGGTCTTAGACTTCATATAGTTGACGCTACACTCTCTGAACCCTCCAAACTGGCAGTGCCAAGTTGTCCTATTACATTTACCTGCCTCAATATTTTCACATCTCCGGTAGAGGGGGCGCAATGCTTTTTATTAGATACAGTATAAATTACTTTCCAATGTTAAAGAGACAAAAAACCTTTGACGCGGATGTAACCTGTAAAGATAGCACCACCTCCCGATCTTTTTGTTACCCTGTGATACCCTGGTAATTTGTACATAAGTTTACTGATTTCAGGGAGAAGTTGCTTCTTCAGATTCACCATCACTTCTGACGGGACCCTCCGGAGGAAAATAATCAATTGAATATTGATACACACCCAACTAAAAAGTAATTTTACAGGTAAATTGCAAACCTATCGAATGCAGATGAAACCGTACATTGCATAGCCTAACGTTACATTTTGCACTACTCCAAATTAGGTTGCATGCCATTATGATACTAATCTACATTTGATCTGTTGAATTGAATGCGCATTGTTCAAGAGACGTTAAATCATTTATTATAAATCCAATATATGATTTTTGTATATATTGCATCGTTGTTATAATTGGAAATTGGTTTTGTTTATAATCGCTGCATCAGACATTCGCACCATGTCGGAATTGACAGTTTCTATTCTAGGCCAATTTATTTATTTGACAGGGAAAATGCACATTAATTAACATTTAATGTGCCAGATTTAGCCAGTTTGGTCGTTTTCATCTGTAGTCCCTGGGCAGATAGGCTAGATACTAGATAGCCAACTGTGGTTTATCTTGTAACTCAAACGTTACTACGTGGTGCGATTAGTGTTAAAATATGTTATGTTGATAACGCTAAATACGACACCAATAAGATATAATGATTTATTAAACTTTAAAGTAATTACATTATTAACAAGAGCTAAACGCGGAATGGGGATGTACTTTCAGAGAGAACATGAAACTGATAGGGTGATTCAAAAGGTAGCTGGAGGGGTATTTGAACCTTTGCCAATAAAAAAGTGAATGCTGCAACCTGGTCTCAGAGCATTTCGTATCATTCTGTAAGTAAATTTGGAACACTCCATTTAGTTATCTTATGGTATGTATTAATTTGTGGATGTCCAGGGTTAGGGGAAGGATTAGCTAACATGCTAAGTTGTTGCCAATTAGCTAAAAAAGTATGTAATGTAAAAATTAAGTAATTAGCAAAAATGCTAAAGTTGTCTTTGATGAGATTCAAACATGCAACCTTTTGGGTTGCTAGATGTTCACATTGTTATACACCAAACCAACCACCCTCCCTCCTTATGATTTTCCCTTAAGTAACCTGTCTTATGTAACCATACCAAACGGAACATATCATACTAAATTGGGTGTCCTGGATTTACTTTTACTATGTTACATCTAGTCTGAGACCAGGCTGTGCTCCCACTGGAGATGTTTGTACTTGCCTAACAATTACTCTCCTGATGTAATTATTTTTCTTAACAACATACACCAACTGATGGTGCAATAAAGACGCTTTACAATTGGTTTTCACTCTGCACGCATGCAAGCACACACCCACACACACACACACACACATACACACACTGGTAGCCAATTATTCTGTAGTCAAGTTCACTGTTGTAATTATGGAGGAGAATGGCAGAGTCGTAGTTGTATGATTTACTAGTGTCTGCATCCCAGCTGACCCACTATTTGGGACAACCTTAACAGATACAGTACCTACTTTTTCAGACACTGGATACGCAATATCAATATGCCAGCATCAGCTCCTTGAACGTTAGGCATTGTGGTATTACTGTAAGTTTGCCACAGGTCATGCCCTGGAATTTGAACATGATTTTCCAAGCATTTCCTGTTTTCAATGAAGGGACATCGTGCAAAGGGGATGTTGCTCTGTCCAGCTTAGGAAAATAGTTAAATAGTAATAGAATGTGCTGAATTCTTCATTAAGGAAGTTTTTTGCTATACAGGTCATAATGCCAAATTTCAAATAGTAATGCCAATTATAATGTATGCACCATATATAGTTATAATCAGCATATAATCATATCTTATATAATTTCATGATAATATAACATAAAATGGACAGAGCTATGAATTTGGTTTGTGAGAATCATGTCCATGCTGACACAGATCTCAACTTAGTGCCTTCCTCAGCATGTGTTAGAAAACTGGAGTGAGTGAGTACTGGCCATGGGAATGTCACAGGGAGGTTGTGGACTACCATTTTGGAAACATAAAGAATACTGGACCAAATTAGATGTACTCTGCAACCATTTTGCCAATGTATACAGACATTTTTGGAACATTCTGAGACTCAACATGTTCACAAGGACACTTACTTGAAAAACACATTTTCTCACCTAATCTTTTTCTCAATGTCGCAGGGACGTCACAATGCTACGGATTTACTTGTGCTTGAGTGTTGTTGTCAACATGGCCGTCTCGCAGGAGGCTGAGGAACCCATCTCATACACGGCAAGTGCCCCTCTCACAACCTCCACATGCATACACTGCAGTGCATGCTGCAAAAAAATGGCACTAAAAGACGCAGCTCCTTACCGAAAAAACAGGCTTCTGTTCAACATTTGTGGCAACTCTTTGGTAAATATTCCACAAATTTGTGCCAAGCTCAAATTTTCAGTTTTGTGGCAAACTGGCGTCAAATTTTCAGTGACTTGTGAACTTCTGGAAAACAATTCTAGAAAGCTTGTAGCGAACATCTATTGTTTCCTGCAACATATGAATATACAAATGAGTTCAGATTTTTGGTTACTTTCTGTATTAACAACATTTAATGCAGTGTTGGGGAGTAGTGAACTACATGTACACTGAACAAAAATATAAACGCAACATTTTACTGAGTTACAGTTCATATAAGGAAATCAGTCAGTTGAAATAAATTCATTAGGCCCTAGTCTATGGATTTCACATGACTGGGACTACAGATAAGATTATGTTGGTCACAGACACCTTAAAAAAAGGTAGGGGCATGGATCAGAAAACCAGTCAGTATCTGGTGTGACCACCATTTGCCTCATGCAGTGCGACACGTCTCCTAAGCATAGAGTTGATCAGGATGTTGATTGTGGCCTGTTGAATGTTCTCCCACTCCACTTCAATGGCTGTACAAAGTTGCTGGATATTGGCGGGAACTGGAACACGCTGTCATACACACCGATCCAGAGCCACTCCGACATTATTTGTCCTAATATTAATGTATTTCTTCATTCCATTCTTTTACTTTTAGATTTGTGTATTGTTGTGAATTTATGATACTACTGCACTGTTGGAGCTAGGAACAGAAGCACAAACACCCTCAATAACATCTGCTAAATATGTGTATGTGACCAATAGATTTGATTTGATTTGAGAGCATCCCAAACATGCTCAATGGGTGGGTGACATGTCTGGTGAGTGTGCAGGCCATGGAAGAACTGGGCCATTTTCAACTTTCAAGAATTGTGTACAGATCCTTGCGACATGGAGCCGTGCAATATCATTCTGAAACATGAAGTGATGGCAGCGTATGAATGGCACGACAATGGGCCTCAGGATCTCATCACAGTATCTCTGTGCATTCAAATTGCCATCGATAAAATGCAATTGTGTTTGTTGTCCGTAGCTTATTCCTGCCAGTACCATAACCCTACTGCCACCGTGGGGCATTCTGTTCACAACGTTGACATCAGCAAACCGCTTGCCCATATGACGCCATACACGCTGTCTGCCATCTGCCTTGTACAGTTGATACCTGGATTCAGCCGTGAAGAGCACACTTCTCCAGCATGCCAGTGGCCATCGAAGGTGAGCATTTGCCCTCTGAAGTTGGTTATGACACCGAACTGCAGTCAGGTCACGACCCTGGTGAGGACGAGGAGCAGGAAGATGAGCTTCCCTGAGACGGATTCTGACAGTTTGTGCAGAAATTCTTCTGTTGTGCAAACCGACAGTTTCATCAAGAGTCTAGGTGGCTGGTCTCAGACGATCCCGCAGGTTAAGAAGTCGGATGTGGAGGTCCTGGGCTGGTGTGGTTACACGTGGTCTGCGATTGTGATGCCGATTGGATGAACTGCCAAATTCTCTAAAACGGCTTATGGTAGAGAAATTAACATTACATTTTCTGGCAATAGCTCTGGTGGACATTCCTGCAGTCAGCATGCCAATTGCATGCTCCCTCAAAACAAAATCTGTGGCATTGTGTTGTGTGGAAAAACTGCACATTTTAGTGGCCTTTTATTGTCCTCAGCACAAGGTGCACCTGTGTAATGATCATGCTTAATCAGCTTCTTGATATGCCACCCCTGTCAGGAGAATTAATTAGCTTGCAAAGGAAAAATGCTCACTAACAGGGATGTAAAGAAATTTGTGCACAATTTGAGAGAAATACGTTTTTGTGCACATGGAACATTTCTGGGATCTTTTATTTCAGCTCATTAAACATGGGACCAACACTTTACATGTTACATTTATATTTTTGTTCAGCATAGTTCAACTAGTAATTTAACTACATTTTCCAGTAGCTTGGTGGTAGTTGAGATAAATTCAAATCTAGGTAGTTAATAACTTTTTTGGCAGGTAGTGGTGCAGCTAACTACTGGAACTACACAATACTTTGTTTGCAAAAATGTTATAAATTATGGGTGAAGTAGGCAATCATTTACTTTATTTTTTGGGCATCAGATCTGCCCAATTCTCACTTGAAACATAGTTTTTGTGTTTAATAGACTAAATTAAACATTCTGTTAAGATATGACCCCGACGTGATCTGTTCTTGCAATTTGTAGTCTATGAAATTTCAGATTCACATGATGATAATTTTTTCACGGGGTAGTTTAAATGTAGTAAACTAGTTTTTCGAAGTAACTTTAGGTAGTCCTTTACACTCGTACTTGAATACGGGTTGAAAATGGCAGATTTGAACACTGACAAGAGTGTAAATTTGAACACAGTGGCTGTACAGTAACTTTTTCAACGTTACTGTACAGCCACAGATGGCGCCGATAGAGATGGCAGCTTCGCTTCTGCTTAGGAAACTGTGCAGTATTTTTTGATGTATTATTTCTTACATTGTTAGCCCGGAAAACCTTAAGTGTTATTACATACAACCGGGAAGAACTATTGGATATCAGAGAGACATCAACTTACCAGCACAACCAGCACTACGACCAGGAATACAACTTTCCCAAAGCGGATCCTTTGTCTGCACCTCCCAGGACATTTGAACTGATTCCAGAGGCCGACCCAAAACAACACTGCCGGAGGAGAGGGCGCCGGAGCGGTCTTCTAGTGAGGCTTCGGATGCGCGCACACCACCCACCGCTTCCGAGTGTATTACTCGCTAATGTCCAGTCCCTAGTTAACAAAGTTGACGAAATCAGGGCAAGAGTTGCTTTCCAAAGAGATATCCGGGATTGTAACATACTCTGTTTCACGGAAACATGGCTAGCTGGGGACATGCCGTCGGAGGCCATACAGCCAACGGGATTTTCAGTGCATCACGCTGACAGGAATAAACATCTCTCTGGTAAGAAGAAGGGCGGGGGTGTATGTTTCATGATTAATAACTTATGGTGTAATTGTAACAACATACAGGAACTCAAGTCCTTTTATTCACCTGACCTAGAATTCCTCACAATCAAATGCCGACCGTATTATCTCCCAAGAGAACTCTCCTCGGTTATCCGTCACAGCCGTGTATATCCCCCCGCAAGCGGATACCAAGACGGCCATCAAGGAAGTTCACTGGACGTTTTGCAAACTGGAAACCATATATCCTGAGGCTGCATTTATTGTAGCTGTGGATTTTAAGAAAGATAATTTGAGAAAAAGGCTACCTAAATTCTATCAGCATATCGATTGCTGTACACTAGTGAGTAACAAGCTCGAAAATTGCTACTCTAACTTCTGCGATGCATACAAGGCCCTCCCCCGCCCTCTTTTTGCCAAATCTGACCATGACCCCATCTTGTTGCTCCCCTCCTATAGGCAGAAACTAAAACAGGAAGTGCCCGTACTTAGGTGTATCCAACCCTGGTCTGACCAATCGGATTCCACGCTTCAAAGATTGCTTTGATCACGTGGACTGGGATATGTTCCCGGGTAGCCTCAGATACTAACACTGACGTATATGCTGACTCGGTGAGTGAGTATATAAGGAAGTGTATAGGAGATGTTGTACCCACTGTGACTATTAAAATCTTCCCTAACCAGAAACTGTGAAATGATGGCAGTTTCTGCTCAAAATTGAGAGCACGTACCACCGCATTTAATCATGGCAAGGCGACTGGAAATATGGCCGAATAGTTATTCCCTCCGTAAGGCAATCAAACAAGCAAACTGTCAATATAGAGACAAAGTGGAGTCGCAATTCTGGGACAGAGAGATAGAAGCTGTTTTTCAATCTCAAGACCATCAGATTGTTAAACAGCCACCACTAGCACAGAGAGGCGGTTGCCTACTTACAGACTTGATATCATTGGCCACTTTAATAAATGGAACACTAGTCACTTTAATAATGCCACTTTAAGAAGGTTTACATATCTCGCATTGCTCATCTCATATGTATATAATGTATACTGTATTATTCACTATCTATTCTTTACTATCTATTGCATCTTCCCGCTCTGTCACTGCTCATCCATATATTTTATACTGATATATTCTTATCCCATTCCTTTACTAGATTGTGTTATTAGGTTTTGTTGTGGAATTTGTTAGAAATTAGGGTTGTTGTGGAATTACTAGATATTACATGTTAGATACTGCTGCACTGTCGGATCTAGAAGCATAAGCATTTCACTACACTCGCAATAACATCTGCTAACCATGTGTACGTGAACACAGTTTTTTTATTTGATTTGAACATGCTCTACATGACGTCAGATCTCAGGGTCTCCACTTCACAGCTCTGTATGGGTTTTGACTGACAGCCGTTCTGAACTTGAGCACCACGCGCCAGTGATGCGTGGGCTGACTCATAACCCGCAGTCCCCACAGTTATATTGCGGGGAAGGCAGGTTTAGGGTCATGCAATATTGTGTGGATGAAGGGCAGGTGGGGGGCAGGTTGAATAAAGAGAAAACAATAGCCTACTGTAGCCTACTGTTCAGATGGAATAAATGAAATCTGACTGTAGGTCTATAACCTTAATATTAATTCCTGCAGAATTAAGCATTTCTTCCAGTAAAATTATACACCAACTGTAGGCAAAATTTTGACTCAGGAACCGGAGTGGAGAATTATTATTTCTTTCTTTCAGCATCTTGAGAGAATGTGAATGCGCAGTTAGATCCAGGCTGTATCACAACCAGCCATGATTGGGAGTCCCATAGGGCGGCTCACAACTGGCCCAGTGTCATCCGAGTTTGGCCGGTGTAGGCCGCCATTGTAAATAAGAATTTGTTCTTTACTGACTTGCCTAGTTAAATAAAGGTAAGGGGCCTCCCGAGTGGCACAGTGGTCTAAGGCTGTGCCACTAGAGATTCTGGGTTTGAGTCCAAGCACTGTCGCAGCCGGCTGCGACTGGAAGGCCCATGGGGCGGCGCACAATTGGCCCAGTGTCGTCCATTTTAGGGAAGGTTTTGGCCGGCAGGGATATCCTTGTCTCATCTCGCACTAGCGACTCCTGTGGCGGGCCGGGCGCAGTGCACGCTGACCAGGTCGCCAGGTGTACAGTGTTTCCTCCAACACATTGGTGCGGCTTGCTTCCGGGTTGGATGGACATTGTGTCAAGAAGCAGTGCAGCTTGGTTGAGTTGTGTTTTGGAGGACACATGGCTCTCGACCTTCGCCTCTCCTGAGTCCGTACGGGTGTTGCAGCGATGAGACAAGACTAACTACTACCAATTAGATACCACAAAAATGGGGTGTTAATTAAAAAAAACAAAAACAAAAAAAAATTATGTGGGTGAACGAACAGCTGACCTGCTCACCCCCACCACGCGCGACAAGAAGTTCCCAAACTTGGTCCTCAGGTCTCCAAGTGGTGCACGTTTTGTTTTTTGCCCTAGCACTACACAGCCGAGTCAAATAATGATTTAATGAATAAGCTTTGATCATTTTAATCAGCTGTGTAGTGTTAGGGCAAAAGCCAAAACATGCACCCGGGGACCGAGTTTGGGAAATGCTGTGCAAGGGCATTGTGAACAGGGATGGCAGATGTGGGTGTAAGCATCTGCCTCTGATACCCGAAGGTTGCAAGTTCAAATCCAATGATAGAAAGTTGTTTTTTAGATTTTTGTTTTAAGCCTAACCCAAACTTTAACTTTTTCCTTAAACATTCAGAGTTAATGCCTAACCTTAAGATTTCGGAGATAATGACTAAACTTAACCTTAAAAACATCAAAATGTGACATTTGCAACAACCTTGAAATTTGAAATTTGAACAACATGGATGAACGTCTAATTCTCAGATATAGTTAAGTAAACGATTTTTATTAAAGGTAGTTTAACTTCTTCCAGTGTGAAGTAATTGGTAGCTTGGAAAACTATATTTTCAGAGTAGCTTCCTCAACACTGATTAAATGTCTTATCTACATAAACCAAATCACACATAACTTTTAGTTTAGCTTATCTGTGAGAAGCAAGTTAATTTAAACATACTTATTAATGTACTAAATATACTAAACTACATATATTAAATGTATTAATAACAGATAAATAAATCCAATAGAACTTGGAATGATAATCAGCATGCTAAGGAAAAAAAGAGCAAAGACTGAATATTTCCCAAATAAATGTTTTATTAAAAAAAATTTATGTAGCTACAATATTTACATGAGAGAAATGTGAACACTATGGGGATTTTAACCTTAGGCTGTTTAACTACCAAATGTTCATGAGCTAAGTGATAACTGATAAGAAATTAGCTTTCAACCAATGGAAGTTAAAAGAAAAATAGACAAAATTGAAATATATATTTTTTGTAATAAATCAAACCCAGTTCAGAACTATTGCCTTTGAGTGAACTTTGTTCTTCGTCCAAAGCCTAATGACTGCACGCACTGACACAATCAGAAAACACAAAACATTGTTAAGATACTGAAAACAATTACTGGGGTCAGCTGTTACAAAATTGCCTTGATGTTGCTATGCTTCTTACTGAAACTGGCATGCTATATATTTTCAACAAGAAAACAATGATTCTACCTTGTGTAAATGCTATACAAACCAAAAAAATTAGCTAGCATAAACTGGGACTCAGGACTATCAATTCTAAATGTGTGGCCAACTGTTCCTAGAGAGCCACAGTATATGAGATATTTCTCCAGCCAAGCGGCAACACAATTGATTCAAACTAATCAATCTGTGTTTCTGCTTGGTAACTGTTTGCTTCTAGAAAGAGAAGGAAAAACACATGATCAAGATGAGCTAGCAGTTTAAAGAGCACATTTTTGCAAAGATGAAATGTATAGCAGGCTACATTTATGAGAATACTACATGTATGCATTTGCTTACCTTATCAAGCTTGAAGAAGATTACATTACACTCATTTATCACAAAAAGTGTTATGAGTGAATGCACCACATGTAATGATGTGCGCTGAGAGTCGGGAAGCAAGTTCAGGGAGTGAGTAATTTAATCAATAAACAAAACATAATACAAAACAAGAAACATGAACAACGCACAGACATGATACTGAAACAGACACAATGACGCCTGGGGAAGGACCCAAAGGGTGTGACATATATAGGGCAGGTAATCAAGGAGGTGATGGAGTCCAGGTGAGTGTCATAATGAGCGTAACGATGGTGACAGGTGTGCGCCATAACGAGCAGCCTGGTAACCTAGAGGTCGGAGACGGAGCACATGGGACAGTACTCCCCGACGCACGGCTCAAGCCACAGGACGCCAACCAAGATGATGATCCCGGGGATCAGGAGCGAACCGGTCACCACTGCTAAGGCGCTGGAACCTGTCGATCCAGCTGAGGCGCGGGAGCATGACGACCTAGAGGCCCGGAGAGAGAGCATACGTGACAGTACCCCCTCCCCGGCGCGTTCAGCTCCAGCCGCAGGACGCCAACTACAGGGACGATCCCGGGATCAGGAGCGGACCGGTCGCCTCCGCTGAGGCGCAGAAACCTGACGAACCGGCTGAGGCGGGAGAGCCTGATGAGCCGGCTGAGTTCTCCCCGGTTGCCTCGGTCGAGGCACAGGAGCCCGTCGAGCCCGCTGAGGCAGGGGAACCCATCGAACCCACCGAGGCATGGGAATCTGACAAACCGGCTGAGGCCTCCCAGGTAGCTCCGGTTCTGACACCCAGACCCGACATCACCTCCAAAAAAATTGATCAATCCCTGATGCTTCCCTTTGGTGAGGCGTCATTCTGTAACGATGTGCACTGAGAATCGGGAAGCAAGCTCAGGGAGTGAGTGACTTAATCAATAAACTAAACATAATACAAAACAGGAACAACGCACAGTCATGAAACTGAAACAGAAACAATGACGCCTGGGGAATGAATCAAAGGGAGTGGCATATATAGGGCAGGTAATCAAGGAGGTGATGGAGTCCAGGTGAGTGTCATAGTCCACGTAACGATGGTGACAGGCGTGCGCCATAACGAGCAGCCTGGTGACCTAGAGGCTGGACAGGGAGCATGTGACACCATAAACATATTTCCAGGGTGTTGATGCATCGTCTTCCCAATGTAGCCTCTTCTGACACGACGGGTTGGGGCAGGGGATCCATCTGCAAAAGTTCAGTTTTGCTCTGATCAAGTCAGCTCATATTGAGCTGGTCATATGAGCTGGTCAAGTCAGCTCATATTGAGCTGGTCATATGAGCTGGTCAAGTCAGCTCATATTGCTTGTTGCTACTTTAACTTAGCTGTTGTGCCAGCTAACACGGTACTGAACAGTGACGCTAGCTGGCTAGCATATTGACATTTGTTATTACAAGACAGCAAGTCTTTACCTAAAAATGTGTTTAGGCAAATCATTAGTTAGCTAGCTAGCTACCACATTAATTGTGCAAAAATGTGATAGCTATCTAGCTAAGTGCTAGCCACTAGCTGAGGACTAGCCAGTCAGTGGCACTGACAGTTTGCAACAACATGTGTTTCACTCTATCCCATAAAACTGCTAAACAGGCTAGCTAACATGATTTTTAAGTTTATTAGGATGTTTAATTAATAAGTTAGACACTCACTGTACAACTTCGGTAGGTAGATCACTTGGTTTGAATTTCCAATAGATTTAGCTTCTCCCACTGACTGGTCATCAATGCTTACTGGTCTTGAAACTACTTCTGGTTTGCCACTAATAAATATTGTTGCCACAAGTTTGCCACAGATTAAAATAGAATCTTGAGAGAATTGTATGTCAGAAAAACACTCTGCCGAACTGTTTGCCACTAGTGGCAATAAATATTATTGTTGCCTAAGGTTTGCTGCAGATTCACCACTAGTGTCCAACATTTGCTAAATTTTGTCGCACAATATTTAGTTTGCAGCAAATTAGCCACAAACTTATTTTTGTAAGGGACAGCACAAGCAAGAGCCAATACTGAAGGACGATATACGCTTTTCAAAGTGGGATTTCATTCAAGTCAAGGATGGGGTCAATTACAATTTTTAATTCAGGGAATGAAAATCGTCTTTGTAAACAAATGGACAATTTGCATTTCATGAAGTAAAATATTAAATCACTTCCTGGATTGAAATGTGAGTTGACCCCAACCCTGATTCATGTACCAAGTGAACGTTAATGAAAATGAACAGAGGGCTTGGAATGGACATTGATGGGATGGGATAGCATTGGCATGTCTCCAGTGGAGGATGTCTCCTTCTCGAAAAATGACTGTAGTTGAAGTTGTTGTTGTTGGAGCTGATGAATTATGGAGGTAATAACATGAGTCTGGACTCATGTAGACTGGAGACAACACATGCCTGTGCACACACAGTAGCAGATCCTGTGACTCAGACGAGAGCAAGCGAGGAGAGCAGACATTCCTCCCTGGATGGCGACAGACTAAACACATTGTTTTTGGGTGAATTAGGGAGACACAGGTGTTCTTCAGGCTGACTCCTTAATTGCTGTCTGTCTGATTTCCTCATATATAGGCTCAAAGTGGCATAACAAAGGAGCATAAGACTACATATTTAATGAGATGTAGACTGTGAAGCTTCAGAGATATGTGATACGTATTTTGTAGATCAATTAATCAATCGATTAATCAATCAATCCCTCAATCAATCAACAAACCAATCAATTGAGTACCAGATACTTATCCTCTCTTATTTCTATTCACAGTGCACAGATGGCTATACATTTGACATGGAACGACAAGAATGCAAAGGTAAGAGGTGCTTATCAACACTTTGTCAAATGTCCTTGTACGTTTCTGACTTAATGAATAGATTGATTAGTAGATTAATTGAAGAGCACTATAGAAGAAATACGATCAGTTCTAGCAGACACAAATACAGTATGTGTATACCAAGCATTTTGATGGTGGAGGTGGAGGTTTTCCTGCTATACTCATGCTGACTTGGTGGTGTTACACTCCGACCAGACCTGTCTTCAAATACTATTTCTTTTTTTCCAACCTGCAGTGACAGGTGGGTGGGATTTGCACTTTTGGGGCTATTCCACTGGTTTCATTGCGCCAAGCAAGCTCAATCAAGCCGCAGCTATAAGTAGTTGAAAGAAAACAAACTGTGGCTTACTATATGAACCCAGGTCTGTCTCTGAATGCGTTCCTCCCTTTTTCAGACATCAACGAGTGTACCACGGTGCCCGACGCCTGCAAGGGCGGCATGAGGTGCATCAACCATTTCGGAGGCTACTTCTGCCTGCCCCAGAATGCCCAGATCATCGTCAGTAATGGTGACGATGAGCCCACTGTGGCCCCTCTGGTGGAGGAGCAGCGTCCTCTGGCACCCGCCCCTGCCCTGCCTGTCCGACGGGTCATCCAGAGCTCCTTCCAAAGCCAGGGCACCATGCAGTGTGCCGCGGGGTTCGTGGTGGACGAGCTCAACTACTGCCGTGGTAAGAGTAAGCCCACGCAACATAACTGGGGAGTGTTAGGATTTGGGGCACGCTACAGTAAAATACAAATACCCTGATTTGTTATGGAAGTGTCCAGCATCATTTTAATCCTACATACAAAGATTCCATCACTCCCTGGCTAATGTAATTTGAAGTATATAGGAATGGATCTGCCAAACAGTTTTTGACCAGCGGACTGTACAGTACTCAGCATTGCAGGGGCCCCAGTTTAAATGAGCAATCCCAGCAGGCAGATTTCCCTCTGGAGTACTACCAATGCTAGTTTATGAACAGATATTGAGGCAAAAGATAGCCATCACAGATTGTCATTCAGTCAATTCAGGATTCATTCCAATTGGAATTCATTCAAATTGATTGCAGTCCCTTTTCAAGTTTAGAGCACTTTGTATGAAAACAGTTCTAGTGAAATTCCTTACTGGCACCAAAGATCTTACACTACATGTAATCCTATTTTGTTAAGCCAATAACACAGTATATGAACAGTTTATGTGCTATCTGCAGGTTATGAAGATGCATTGTATTTGATCTGTAAACCACTTAACTTCCATTTACCCCTTTGCTCTCTTTCTTTGGATGATGGATTTGCAGCCGTCATTAAAGAATGTCCTCATTTGTCTCTGTGTGTGTGTGCATGCGTGTGCATGCATGTGTGTGTGTGTGTGTGTGTGTACATGCGTGTGGGTGCGTCCTCCAATCTCCTGTTGGCAAACGGTGCAAGATTTTAGTCAAGTTGCAACATGCCAAATCCTGGCAGTAGAGGGAAACAATTGCTGTTACATAAACCATTGAATCAACATGGGGCGACAGCCAAGCCGAGCTCAGGGAAGGAAGGAGATGGTCGCCAACAACACATTCCTGAAACATATTTTTTTCTCATTTAATCATATTGTTTCTTTCATCAGAGGGACTGTCCTTAAGTTGGAATGATTCACGAACTAAAGGCAGACAGATTAGTGGTATTATGATATGTACTGTACAATATTATACAGTGTCAAATACAAAATCAAAATGATGCACCATCTCCAAATAAAATGGCTTTAGTAATTGATACTTTTCCAGTTTGTCATTACAGTCAAAACGTACACTGTTACCAAGGAAGGTTATTGCAGTGTCTTGTTCTTACAACTGGTAAACATTTGCCACATGCTGCCTGCGAGTCTGGTAACTAATGCTAATAAGACCGTGGCACTTGACTATTAATAAAAGTTCACAAGGCGGGATTTAACTCCAGCCTTAATTCTTCAATGTTTACAGATCTGGAAAGGTTTGAGCAGTGTAGTGGAATAGCTTCATCAAAATGCTTCCACATTCCAGATAGGCAAACATTGAAGGGTTAGGGCCAAGAGGAAGAGATAGGGAGGGAATTAGGACTAGAGGCCGTGCTATTATTATGTTGCACTGCTGAACAAAGTAGGGCTGTGTGCATTAGGACATACAGTAACAAAAATGTTTTGCAATAGAAAACGAAAACAAGTATTTCTTATTGGATAAGTTCAGATAGTACCTCTCCATTTCACTCTGTTTCCAAAAGTTTTTTTTTCACTACGTGCCTACTGAACACAGCCTAGGGATTCCTTTTCCAGGAAATGTGGGCGTAAATAAACACTTTTGAATTGATCTCAGCATATGATCTGTGGAGACAAACTTAAAATGAGTCACCTAAAAATGAGTGGCTGCTTCCAGTAAGATTGCTTTAGGTAACAATATCCCTAACTCAATTGTGACAATGTTAGATGCAAGTTTATTTTTGACAAGTTAGCTCGTCTTTGTCTTCATTTTCATCCTGCACAGCTCAAAAGCCTGGAGAGGTTTGTGCCCCATTTGTGTTAGAAGTGGACTAGTTAAACCCTTAGGATCTGTAATCACTGATTTGTAACTGAAAATATCATGTGAATGCAAGGTTTCCACCCTATTGCTTTCACCAATCCAACCTGGTCAGATTAGTGATTTGTCATTTCTTCCCAAGGGAAGAAGAACATATTTCTAAAGTATTGGAACAGAGCCTGAGTATTCTACTGTTCAATACATTGACTGTAAGGTTCAATAGCAACTCGTTATTGAAGAACCACAAAGAGGAGACAACCAGCAGACACTGACTAGAGCCATCACACATCTCATCCACCTCAGACATGGACAGATAGGTCCACCAAAACAGTAGTCACAACATCACTGCATGTGCTTACTTATGGCCTTTAGTCTTTGGCATTTGATTTGGTCTGCGGAATATTTTTCCAGAAGCATAGGTCCCTTGTTTACTCTCTTTCGTAATTTCAAAGGAAGAGCTGTTGCCCTTCTCAAAACAGTAGTTTCTCATCCTGGATGTTTACATATTTGAAGTGGTGGGGGGGGGGGGGCTTCCCTCAGTAGTCCCCTTGCGATGAAACATCTTGAACCTGACACCTTGACGGAATGAGAATATATAGGGGTGCTTGGCACAGCATTCTTGCAACGGCACAGGGATCTTTGTAAGCCAAGCTTTTTGTATGAAATGTTCTGGGGGCGGGTGGGGGACAATATGTGCAAGTACTCTGTAGTGAGGTTGTATTTCAACGTTGTAGTTTTATCAAATTCTGGCAAGAAGTATTATATTTTAAGGTGTCGTGTTTTTTTGCACTCGTATTTCTGGCACGGTATGTTAATTACTCTATTATGCTACATAAAACTCAAGTTTGATTTCAGGATTGGTTCACCTCTGTCAGCATGTCAACTTGTCACTGGTCTTAATTTCTAGGGAAAAAAGGTTGTTGGGTGACAGTATCATCACTTTTTCCCCTCATACATGCTGAGTGGAGGCCAGCTTTGATCATTAGGGCTATTCACCTCCCAATCCCACCAGCCAAAAGCAGGGTCAGCCGGGCTTTGTTAACTGGGAGTGTGTGTGTGTGTGTGTGTGTGTGTGTGTGTGTGTGTGTGTGTGTGTGTGGTTGAAAGGGGAACTTGTTTCCACAGACTTCCAGCCTCCAGGATGACATAGTTCTCACATTGTGTCCATCACTGTCGTCACAAAATGAGTTACATCAGCAGGGTAAGAGTAGCCTGGTCTCAGATCTGTTTGTGCTGTCAATGACCATAGGATTTGGCAATAAATACAGCACAAACATATCTGGAAGCAGGCTAGGGTATGAGGGGATCGGTGCGTTGAGCCGTTGAGCTTTCTGAACAGACTTGGTGTTCTCTCCCACACATTTAACACCTCCAACTCCCTGTATATAAATCCCCTATTTTTAGTGCCACCCCAGAAAAAATGCTTTTGTTGATCCAGGAAATGGAACATCAGAAAGTGTAGTCCGGACCGCAGAGTGTGTTTTGGATCAACATGTCCCATGAAATTTGGCCCATGTTATTTTTTAGATAACAAAAATAAATGTGAAAACATGGAACTAGCATGTTTTACAATGCTGTGTATCACTGGGAAATAATTTTGACATGCAAACAATGTGCATTTTACATTGAATTCAAGGAGTGAAATAGTTTTGTACAGGGCTGGCTGATATCACAGGACACACTGGAAGTGACTAAGGAGGAACCTCTCCAGCTCTTGGTTCATCCTCTCCGCCTGCCCTTTGGACTGAGGCCAGTACACAGAAGTGAGGCTGACTGTGACCCCCAGCTTCTCCATGAAGGCTTTCCATACCCGTGACGTGAATACGTGGAGACGATGTTCTCCGGAAGGCCATACTGCCGGAAGACCTGCTGGAACAGTGCCTCAGTGACCTGGAGAGTGGTAGGGAGACCAGAGAGAGGGATAAAATGGCAGGATTTAGTGAATCTGTCCACAACAACCATAATAGTAGTGAAACCATCAGAATCAAATCAATCACATTTATTTATAAAGCCCTTTTTACATCAGCCTATGTCACAAAGTGCTGTACAGAAACCCAGCCTAAAACCCCAAACAGCAAGCAATGCAGATGTAGAAGCACGGTGGCTAGGAAAAACTCCCTAGAAAGGCCAGAACCTAGGAAGAAACCTAGAGAGGAACCAGGCTCTGAGGGTTGGCCAGTCCTCTTCTGGCTGTGCTGATCTCCCCAGAAGAGAGGAGATCAGTGATTAAATCAATGGACAGATGAGGCCAAGGCTGCTGAAGCACGGAAAGGGTTTCCCTGCTGGAGTGTGCCGGGGAGATTTGGTTTGGGCACATACGGAGCAGGTGTTGACGTAGCGGACGATGTCGTGCGCCAAGGTTGGCCACCAGTACTTAGCGGAGATGGATTGAATGGTGCGGGTGATACCTGGGTGTCCAGCGGCAAGGGATGTGTACGCCCAGGTCAACAGCCGATCCCTTACCTCCTTGGGAATGTAGCTGTGCTCCGGAGGGCAGGTAGCAGGTGCGGGTTCCCTCTCCAGAGCCTGGCGGATGTCCATGTCTACATCCCAAAGCACGGGGGCAACGATTCGGGAGGGCGGAATGATATGTGCACTCAGGACAGGAACCTCTCCCGAATCGTTGAGACGGGACAGGGCATCGGCTTTGATGTTTTTTTAACCTGGGCGGTATGACAGGGTGAAGTTGTCACAACGCCAAGATAACCCAAAAATATTGTATACATGTGCATACTACTCTAAAAAACTGTCTCCTGCAGAGTGAAGTTGGCACTAGAGTGGAGACACTGGCTGGATGGCGCCAAGGACACATTTCTCATCCTCACCGACCATCGGAACCTGGAGTACATATGGACAGCGAGGCAGCTGAACCCGCACCAAGTAAGGTGGACCCTTTTCTTCACTAGATTCACAGGACAGCTCCCACACCCACTTCTGAGACGTCCACCTCCACCACAAAGGGCAGCATAGGATCTCGGTGTTTCAGCAACGGGGCCGAGGTGAAACGACCCTTCGGTAGGTGGAAGGCCTCATCGGCTGCAGGACTCCACACCAACTTGCGGGGGTCACCCTTGAGGAGAGAGGTGAGAGGAGAGGCGATGGAGCTGAAGTTCTTAATCCAGCGGCAGTAGAAGTTGGGAAACCTCAAAAAACGTTTTCCCTTTACGGTGGTTGGGACTGGCCATGACCTTTCTGCCCCGACCTTCCTTTCATCCATAACCACTCCTTGCGGGCTGACCCGGTATCCAAAGGAGACAGTGGCTTGATGGAACTGGTACTTCTCCGCTTTGACGTACAGGTTGTTCTACAGGATGCGTCCCAGGACTACCCGGATGTGGGCGGTGTGATCTTCCAAGTTGGCCAAGTAGATCAGGATGTCGTCAATATACACGACCACCTGACGCCCAAGTATGTCCCAGAACACCTTGTTCACGAATGCCTGGAACACCGACAGAGCATTGGCTAATCCATAAAGCATCACCAAGTACTCATAGTGCCCAGACATTGTGCTGAAGACCATTTTCCATTCATCCCCCTCCCAGATGTGGATCAGATTGTAGGCACGCCGCAGGTCCAGATTAGTAAAAAACAGGACCCCATGGAGCTGTTCAATGGCACCAACAGGAGAGGGTAGCGGTACTTGGTGGTGATGGAATTGAGACCTCTGTAGTCGATGCATGGACGTAGACCTCCCTCCTTTCTTGGCCATGAAGAAGAAGCCTGCCGACGCAGGGGAAGTGGATGGGTGGATGAAACTCTGTAGAGAGCCTCCTGGATGTACTCCTTCATAGCCTTGGTTTCAACCACTGACAGTGGGTAGACAGTGCGCAGAGTCTGCTAACAGGCACAGTCCCAGGGGCTACGAATAGGGAGAGAGGTAGCACAGGTCTTGGAGAAAACCTCCCGGAGATCCTGCTTACCTCCGGGATGTTGGCCTGGAGGGCAACCACACGGTCCCGTGTGGCTCAGTTGGTAAGCATGGTGTTTGCAACGCCAGGGTTGTGGGTTTGATTCCCACGGGGGACCAGTACGGGGGGGGGAAAATTATGAAATGTATGAACTGTATACATTCACTACTGTAAGTCGCTTTGGATAAGAGCGTCTGCTAAAATGACTAAAATGTAAAACAAAGACAAAAACAATCAATGCAGCCACGGAGAACAGAACTGGGGAACTGACAAATATAGGGGAGGCAATAAACAGGTGATAAGTGAGTCCAGGTGAGTCCAATAATGCTGATGCGTGTGACGAGGGAAGGCAGGTGTGCGTGCGTGATGGATGGCAGGTGTGCGTGATGCAAGGCAATCTGGCGCCCTCAAGTGCCAGGGGGAGGGAAGAGTGGGAGCAGATGTGACAAAACCAATACAGCCTGAAGACTGAGGCTACTGAGGGCTAAATAAAGGGGAAGTAATCAAGGTACTGATGAAGTCCAGGTGTGCATAATGATGGTTGCCAGTTGTGCGTAATGTGGGTTGCCAGGACCAGTGGTTAGTAGACCGGTGACATCGAGCGCCGACGCGGAAGTAGGCGTGACAACTTTCCTGCGCATGTTGGTGTCAACCAAGGAAAATAAATCCATAGTGCCTTTGCATGGTAGGCACATATCATCAAACTTCTCATCAGGTCTTGCTTGACTGATACCAAGCCTAATGTGTTTTATCTTATCTCCCATCACATTTAGATGTGCAGGAAGGTTCAAATAGGTTTGCGTGGGTAGGATTTATCAGGCCATCAATGGTTGAGAAGAGCAATCTCAAATTATTCTGATTATTAGTGATCAAGTTCGAAAAATGAGCCCGTCTAGCATTTCTAATTGCCTTGTTATACAGTATGTGCCAAGTTGTTCTCTCAGAATATCATAATGGACCTGAAATTTTGACTTTTCCACTTCCGCTCTGCCTTTCTGCAATTTCTCTTTTAATTTATTAGTCCCTCCTTGTCTTGCAGATGTGAACGAGTGTGAGGGGAGCAACCCCTGTCAGCACCAGTGCTACAACATCATGGGCTCCTTCATCTGCCAGTGTGAGCAGGGTTATGAGCTAGCCTCTAACCAAGCCTCCTGCCAAGGTACTGCAAGTCAATATTAGGAAGGTGTTCCTAATGTTTGGTATTCTCAGTGTATATTTATCAGTACCTTAATGTATACTGATACAATTTTACAATCCCCCCACTCACACCTAATATTTTCTTTCCTGAGAAGTTTCTGTCAGCCTCCTCCCCTTTAAGGGTTGACCTCGTAATATTTATCTATTTGTAGATATCGACGAATGCGCCTTCTCGAGTTACATGTGCCAGTGGCAGTGCGTGAATCAGCCCGGAGGATATGTCTGTGCCTGTCCCGAGGGATACCAGCTCCAAGGCAACCGAATGTGCCAAGGTAAATAGGCCTGTTTCAACTAGAATAATATCTAGCCCTCTCTTACACCAGCAGCAAGTCGTACGTCATAATAATGAATCTCAATACCTGTTTACCTGAATCCCCAATGATAACTCATTGGCTTTAGGCCTAGATTTTACTTGTATCTTGGTATAAAGTCAGTATTGACACTTGATTAACAAGCAGTACATGAGATAGACATGATAGTTTCACAATTAGTTTTAAGCTACGCATTGCTTGTTTACAAAGACTACAAGACAGTTGCACTAAGCTCATAATCTATGTTAAGTTATTTTCTTATTGAAATTACCATTGACTACATTTTCTCTCAGTAGCTACATTTTCTCTCCATTGACAGACATAGATGAGTGTGAAACAGGAAACAACTGCCGCGAGGACGAGATGTGTTGGAACTACTTTGGCGGTTTCCGCTGCTACCCCAGGAACCCTTGCCATGAGCCCTATGTGAAGACAGGAGAGGGGTGAGTATGGTCCGGTGAAATGCATGATGATAATCACATGATGAGTAACCTTGATTGGGACCTGAAGTCTTTGCGGGCTAACACAGTATTGTGGGGTGCAGGAGACCCAGGTTCAAACCCAGATGGTTACATAGTATACATAGTATGGACCCTTAAATGACCACATAGAGTGGCTGCATGACTTTTATTTGCTGACGGGATGATGTTTCGGGCTGTGGATGCTCTCAACGGAGGGGGGGTATTTTTCTCTGCTCTGCTGACAAGTATTTCTACGCTCATACAGGAGTAATTAAGGCCTAGTGCACTAATTTGGTTATTATTATTATTCATTTTTTATGAGTATTTATTTTTTAAATTGTGATTAATCAGGGGGTGCTGCAGCACCCTCAGCACCGCCACTTCCCGCGCCTATGGGTAGGCCTGATCACCGTGTGGTGTCAGGACAACAACCTCTCCCTCAACGTCTGCAAGACAAAGGAACTGATCGTGGACTACAGCCAACGAAGGGCTGAGCATGCCTCCATTCACATCGACGGGGCTGTTGTGGAGCATGTCAAGAGCTTCAAGTTCCTCAGTGTCCACATCACTAAGGATCCACACACACCAACACAGTCTTGAAGAGGGCAATGCCAATGCCAACGTCAATGCCTCTTCTTCCTCAGGAGGCTGAAAGATTTTGGCATAGGCCTTCAGATCCTCAAAATGTTCTACAGCTGCACCATTGAGAGCATCTTGACTGGCTGCATCACTGTTTGGTATGGCAACTTCTTGGCATCCGAACGCATAGCGCTACAGAGGGTAATGCGTACGGCTCAGTACATCACTGGGGCCAAGCTCCATGCCATCCAGGACCTCTATACCAGGTGGTGTCAGAGGAAGGCCCTAAAAATTGGACTATCTGCATTGACCCTTTTTGCACTAACTTTTTTGACTCATCACATACAGTGCCATCAGAAAGTATTCACACCCCTTGACGGTTTCCACATTTTGTTGTGTTATAACCTGAATTTAAAATTGATTTAAATTGAGACGTTTGGATCAATGGCTTACACACAATACCCCATAATGTCAAAGTGGAATTATGTTTTTCCAGATTTTTGCAAATTAATTACAAATAAAACTATTCAATGCCTTTGTTATGGCAAGCTTAAATACTGTATGTTCAGGAGTAAAAATGTGCAAGTCACATAATAAGTTGCATGGACTCACTCTGTATGCAATAATAGTGTTCAACATGATTTTTGAATCACTACCTCATCTCTGTATCCCACACATATGATTATCTGTAAGGTCCCTGTCATATTCGTGTATATAGGTGGCAGGGAAGTCAGGTGCAGGAGAAACCAAGTTGGTTAATAATGGAGTATTTAATTTTTTTTTTAAACTCCAAAACCAAAGTACAAAATAAATGGGTAAAGTATACCCGTCGCATACCGATACACAAACCCACGTAACATAACATCACAAACAATCACCGACAAGGACATGAGGGGAAACAGAGGATTAAATACACAACATGATTAATTGGATTGGAAACAGGTGTGTAGGAAGACAAGACAAAACCAATGGAAAATGAAAAACTGATCAATGATGGCTAGAAGACCGGTGACGTCGACCGCCGAGCACCACCCGAGCAAGGAGGGGCATCGACTTCGGCAGAAGTCGTGACAGTCCCTCAGTCGAGCAGTGCATTTCAAAAATAGATTAAACCACAAAGACCAGGGAGGTTTTCCTATTGGTAGATGGATAAAATAAAAATAAAAATGCAGACATTGAATATCCCTTTGAGCATGGTGAAGTTATTAATTACACTTTGGATGGTGTATCAGTACACCCAGTCACTACAAAGACACAGGCGTGCTTCCTAACTCAGTTACCGCCAAAGGTGCTTTTACAAAGTATTGACTCGGGGGTGTGAATGCTTGTGTAAATGAGATATTTCTGTATTTCATTTTCAATACATTTGCAAACATTTCTTAAAACATGTTTTCACTTTGTCATTATGGGGTATTGGGTGTAGAGATTGGGTGAGAGAAAAAAAAGATTGAATCAATTTTGAATTCAGGCTGTAAAACAACAAACTGTGGAATAAGTCAATGGGTATGAATACTTTCTGGAGGCACTGTACACTGCTGCTAATGTTGATTATTTATCCTGTTGCCTTGTCACATTATTCCTAGTTATATGTACAATATCTACCTCAGTTACCACGTACCCCAGCACATTGACTCGCTGCTGGTACCTGTGTATATAGCCAAGTTATCCTTAGTCATTGTGTGTTTTATTATTGCTTTTATTATTACGTGTTATTACTTTTCTATTATTTCTCTATTTCCTTTCTCTCTGCATTGTTGGGAAGTAATCATTTCACTGTTACTCTACACCTGTTGTTCATGAAGCATGTGACAAATAACATTTGATTTGATTTTGAGGATTCCTTTCCCCGTGCACTAAACAACCTTACGTGTTACTTTACGTAAAACAAACAAAACAAATTGACGCAGTTGCTGCTCCTCCCCTGCTCCCTCACTCAGGATTTTATTCTCAATTGGCCTATACCTCCGAGGGATCAAACCATTCTCAAAAATTAGGAGGACATGATCGACATGAGGTATAAACTAATTTAGGTTAAGGTTAAGATTACATCATTGCAAATATAAGCAGGAGGCAGCCAGGCAGTGTAAGTAGTGTTATTTTTCAGTATCTAGGCTACAACATAAGTTACACACATTGGTGGGGAGTTACAGATGGATAAAAGTGTCAGCTAAAATGACCTCATAGCTAAAACCCCATAAGCCACATGTATAAAAGTATCTGCTAACATGACCACATCCAATGGTTCTCTCTGTCTCTGCATGTCTGTAGGCGTTGCAGCTGCCAGTCGCCCACAATGTGCAGAAGCCTGCCACCATCCATCGTCTACAAGTACATGAGCATCTCGTCGGAGCGCTCCGTCCCAGCCGACATCTTCCAGATCCAGGCCACCAGCGTCTACCCTAACATGCACAACACCTTCAGGATCAAGTCTGGCAACGAGGGAGGGGAGTTCTTCCTCAGGGTGAGCCCAGAGATGTTTCAGTCACTCACCAGGCATTAACGTTACCATCATGTCAGATGGTGTCAGCATCTGAATGATCTCTCATCAACTGTGTTATTTAAACACTTATTTGAGGTAGGGGGTGGTTTCAGATGTTTTGGTTGCCCTTTGCTATTTAGGGAATATCGTGTGAGACAGTCCCTTTAATTAAATCATCTTTTGACTTCCCCTCATTGCGATCCCTTACCCTTAAATGGATAGCTCACACACATTTCCCACTTACATCATTTATTATATTGGATATCTATTTATTTTATTGGATATCTAAAAAGTAGTTTATAGGTAGGTTTGAAGCAGATATTCTAATATTCACACCAAAAATTATACAAATTTTACCGGCAATGGTGTGTTTCCATCAAACTGACTTCTTGCGACTAAAAAGCTGTGCGTAATGACGTAGTGCACATAAAAAGGTACTTAATTTACAGAATAAAAAACTGTGCAATATGTTTCCATCCCACTTTTAACTTTGTCGATAGTTTTGGCACAAAAAGTCTGCGATAAACAGCAAATGTGCTTTTCTTGTTCCAGCCAACAGCTCGTAGATACTGTACATAGTGCAGAGGATACATGAGGAGATTATGGATAAGCACAAGATCATTTGTCAATTGGCAGCCAAGCACCGATCATCTTGTCACCAGCATACAATTTAAGACCCTCAATATTTATTGGAAAGGAGCATCAAGCTCATCACTGTGAACGTTCACTACTCTGTAAAATGTATCACTACTTATTTAATCTGTAGCCTAATGAACTGATTTTTTCCCAAGTTGTAGTAGGACCATACAACATAGCATCGTGTGACTGCAAGTTTACTGTGACAAATGCGCAAAAAAGTGTTTTCACTGCCATTTGTTGCATTATCTATTTCACAGACCCAAAAAATATCCACCCCAGTCTAGCGTATTTTGTTCTATCAACATTTTAGGAATATTTATTGCCAATTGCTTGTTTTTATCCAACAAGTGTAAAATAATGGTAGTGATAGGACCCTTGTTAGCATCCTCAGAACATGCTAACCTAAATAATCCCTTTAACCTACCAGCGCTCCAGTAACGTCAGCGCCATGCTGGTGATGACCAAGCCGCTGACCGGACCGCGGGAGCACGTGGTCGACCTGGAGATGGTCACCCACAACAATGCCCTCAACTACCGCTCCAGCTCTTTGCTCCGGCTCACCATCATCGTGGGACCCTATGCCTTCTAAGTTCCAGTTATAAATTGCTCTTAGGCACTGATCTTAGATCAGTTTACCTGTCCCCATATCTCATATTATCCATTAGTGGATAAAATGCAAAACTACTCAGCCCTCTTACTCCCTGCCAGACCCTCACAAGGCCTAACACTCTCTGTACTGCTTGGATCTAATAGAGATATCCACATACTCCCTGCAAGGGTTTCCCATTCCTGGTCCTTGTCCTGTGTTGGCTAGTTTTCATTCAAATTGATGGCTGTATAAATTGGGATTGAATGTATATTGTCTAATCTGCTGGTTGAGCACTGGACTGGGTGAAATTGTTTTGTTTTAGCTCAAAGTGTGTATTCCTTTCTTAGAGAAGGAACCATTTGATAATTGCAGTGTAAACCAACACATACATAGAACACATACTGTAGGAGCAGGAGGGTGAAATAGCCAGGCCACAAAATAGTAACTTTATGCATCACTGGCTAACGATAACATTGTAAGAGCATAACGTGACTTAAATTGAAAACAACTCCTTCTTATTCATCCCTTGCTAAATGTACGTATTGCGCTGTAGTAGGAGAATGAGTTCACGTTACATTGAAATCTTTGTGAAATCTCAACCTTAGTCTAGTCAAGATGTGTTTTCCTGCAGAGAAATAACCAGTGTTTGAAATCACACTTGCCCTTTTTTATATTTTACCATAGTTGCCAAGTGAGGTTCACAATCACATCATATCCCCTTTAAGATCACTGATTTTGTTTGTTTGGAGAGCTTTTCACTTATGTAGTTGAAAAGAAATGTACAGTAATGCAATGTGATGTCAATATAAATACCAATTGTCTTTGAAAAGAGACATATCTGTTTCAGTTTTCTTGAAGAGAGATAATCTCTTGGACGAACTTCGAGCTTCTGACCAAATTGCGTGAGATTTTAGTTCTGTGTTAACCGAGATTAGAAGAGAGACAAAGGTACCTAAAACAGTCAAGCTTATTGGTGAAGTGTGATTTATTGGGTTACAAGTGTAGTGCGAGGACAGTGATGGAACAGTTTGCAATGTGTTGTAATCTAATGGCATCCTTAACGAATGGAAATGTATGATCACATCAACCCCCATCGGAGAGTTGCTCGGCAACCTCTGTCCAATGGGAATAAAGCAATAACGCTTTTGGACGCAAAAATTATACTTTCAGGAAATCATTGGCAGTGTTGTTTGGTCATATAGGCAGGGGAATTGTTGCTTAACATGTCTGTATGTGTGCCAGAGTGCCTTTTGATTCTGCACAGCATTTCCAGTCAACGATCTGCAACAAACAGTTAGGTCATTTAGACAGTGCCTTTCATAAGGAGTCATGGTATCACAAATTGAGATATCTCGGGTCTTTAAGTAGAGGATTTGACTCATGCTTGACAATCAACAGGGAAGCTCAATTGAATCAAAAGTTTCCCACTTCCAATAACATGCCATTTCAACTGCGTATGTACTATATATATAGGTAGGTACAGTGTGATTACAGTATTGCATATCTCTATGGTTTTAACAGTCAATTTGAGCAAATGTCTGTTTGTAAAAAGTGTTAAGGAGGTAACAGTTGTAGACCTATCATAAATAACAATGTGTACCTACACTGTGGTTGCAATGTACCTGCCTATATAATATACCTATATAACTACCATGTAGATACATAGTTCTGGCAACAATATTATGTGGAACCAAATGTGGCTACATTCCAATATGAAAATTATTTCTTGGGGTGATAATAAAATGTAATTAAAGACTGAAAATTGCCAATATAAATGTCTTATTTTATAGGCAGGAAGTCCACTTGTAGCTCTAATACATAAAACATTCTTGAGACTTAACATTTTTAAATATACACTACCGTTCAAAAGTTTGGAGTCACTTAGAAATGTCCTTGTTTTTGACAGAAAAGCACATTTTTTTGTCTATTAAAATAACATAAAATTGATCAGAAATACAGTGTAGACATTGTTAATGTTGTAAATGACTATTGGAGCTGGAAACGGCTGATATTTTATGGAATATCTACATAGGTGTACAGAGGCCCATTATCAGCAACCAACACTCCTGTGTTCCAATAGCACGTTTGTGTTAGCTAATCCTATCAGGTTTCAAGGTAAGATCCAGATGCAGACCGTGTCGAAGTAACAGTGTTTATTACAGCAACAGCGGCAAAGGTACAGGACGGCAGGCAGGCTCAGGGTCAGGTCAGGCAGAGGTCGGTAATCCAGAGGTGGGGCAAAGGTACAGGATGGCAGGCAGGCTCAGGGTCAGGTCAGGCAGAGGTCGGTAATCCAGAGGTGGGGCAAAGGTACAGGATGGCAGGCAGGCTCAGGGTCAGGTCAGGCAGAGGTCGGTAATCCAGAGGTGGGGCAAAGGTACGGGATGGCAGGCAGGGTCAGGGGCAGGCAGAGTGGTCAGGCGGGTGGGTACAGGGTCAGGACAGGCAGAGGTCGGTAATCCAAAGGTGGGGCAAAGGTACAGGACGGCAGGCAGGCTCAGGGTCAGGTCAGGCAGAGGTTGGTAATCCAGAGGTGGGGCAAAGGTACAGGATGGCAGGCAGGCTCAGGGGCAGGCAGAGTGGTCAGGCGGGTGGGTACAGGGTCAGGACAGGCAAGGGTCAAAAACCAGGAGGACGAGAAAAGAGAGACTGGGAAAAATCAGAAGCTGACACAAAAACGCTGATTGGCTTGACAAACGAGACGAGCTGGCAATAGACAGAACACAGGTATAAATACACAGGGGAAGATGGGCGACACCTGGAGGGGGGTGGAGACAATCACAAAGACCGTGAAACAGATCAGGGTGTGACGTTACGCCCCCCCCCCCCAGGGGCACCACCTGGCGTCCTACCTGGGCGCATACCTGGTTGACCGGGGTGCCGGCGGTGGAAGTTGGCGATGAGGGCTAGGTCCAGGATGTCTCTATGCCAACCTTCTCTTCCTGCTCAGGGAAGAGCGGGGGCTGAAAGCCCAGGGAACACTCAAAAGGAGATAGACCCGTGGCAGAGCAGGGAAGGGTGTTGCGGGCATATTCGACCCACACAAGCTGCTGGCTCCAGGTGGTGGGGTTGGCGGAGACCAGGCAGTGCAGGGTAGTTTCGAGGTCCTGGTTGGCTAGCTCCGACTGGCCGTTGGACTGGGGGTGGAACCTGGAGGACAGGCTGGCCAACGACCCAATGAGGGTGCAGAACGCCTTCCAGAACTGGGACGAGAACTGAGGACCCCGGTTGGAGACCATGTCCACGGGCAGTCCATGGATCCGGAAGACGTGTTGCACCATGAGCTGGGCCGTCTCTTTGGCAGAGGGTAGTTTGGGGAGAGGACGATGGGAGAAGGCGGCGCAGGGATGTAGCTTGAGGTCAAGGGCAGAACGCTGGGACAGGACAGCCCCAACTCCGACATCTGAAGAATCAGCCTCCACCACGAACTGATGAGATGGGTCAGGATGAACCAGAATGGGAGCTGTGGTGAAGCGATGTTTGAGGTCCCGGAACGCCCGGTCAGCAGCTGGAGACCACGTGAACGGAACCTTGGGCGAGGTGAGTGCTGACAGGGGGGAAGCCAGGGTGCTGTAACCCCGGATAAAGTGGCGATAGAAGTTGGCAAACCCCAGGTAACTTTGCAGCTGCACCCTGGATGTAGGCTGAGGCCAATCCATCACTGCTCTCACCTTCCCAGGATCCATCTGGACACTCCTAGCAGAGATGACGTAACCCAGAAAAGGGATGGTGGAGTGATGGAACTCGCACTTCTCCGCCTTCACAAACAGCTGATTCTCCAGAAGGCATCGAAGGACCTGCCGGACGTGGCGCATGTGTTCTTAAGGGGAGCGGGAGAAGACGAGGATGTCATCAATGTAGATGAAGATGAACCGGTTCAACATGTCGCGGATGACATTCACCAGAGCCTGAAACACAGCAGAGCGTTGGTGAGGCCAAAGGGCATGACCAGATACTCGTAGAGGCCACTGGCTGTGTTGAAGGCGGTCTTCCACTTGTCCCCCTCTCGTATCCGCGCCATGTGGTAGGCATTCCGTAAATCCAGCATGGAAAACACAGTGGCCTCCTGGAGCGGCTCGAAGGCAGAGAAGATGAGTGGGTCCTCAGTAGTCAATGCATGAGCACAGGGTCTTGTCCTTTTTCTCCATGAAGAACCCTGCGCCGGCGAGAGAGGAAGAGGGACGGATAAATCCAGCAGCTAGGGCGTCCCCAATGCAGGTATCCATAGCCTTGATCTCTGGTCCCAACAGAGAGTACAGACATCCCCTGGGCGGTGTGGTGCTAGGGAGAAGGTCAATCCCACAGTCATAGGGTTGGCAGAAGCAACGTGGTCTGCGGCCCGGGCCACACAGCGTTGTACGAGATCTTCAGTTTCTTGGCAATTTCTCGCATGGAATAGCCTTCATTTATCAGAACAAGAATAGACTGACGAGTTTTAGAAGAAATGTCTTTGTTGATGGCCATTTTGAGCCTGTAATCGAACCCACAAATGCTGATGCTCCAGATACTCAACTAGTCTAAAGAAGGCCATTTTTATTGCTTCTTTAATCAGAACAACAGTTTTCAGCTGTGCTAACATAATTGCAAAAGGGTTTTTTAATGATCAATTAGCCTTTTAAAATTATAAACTTGGATTAGCTAACACAACGTGCCATTGGAACACAGGAGTGATGGTTGCTGATTATGGGCCTCTGTACGCCTACGTAGATATTCCATTAAAAATCATCAGTTTCCAGCTACAATAGTCATTTACAACTTTAACAATGTCTACACTGTATTTCTGATCAATTTGATGTTATTTTAATGGTGTAACGATGTGCGCTGAGAGTCGGGAAGCAAGTTAAGGGAGTGAGTGTTTTAATAAATAAGCGCAACATAAAACAAAATAATAAACACGAACAACGCACAGATATAACACAGGAACAGAAACAATAGCGCCTGGGGAAGGAATCAAAGGGAGTGACATGTATAGGGAAGGTAATCAGGGAGGTGATGGAGTCCAGGTGAGTCTGATGACGTGCAGGTGCGCGTAACGATGGTGACAGGTGTGAGCCATAACGAGCAGTCTGGAGACCTAGAGGCCGGAGAGAGAGCACACAAAAATTTGCTTTTCTTTCAAAAACAAGGACATTTCTAAGTGACCCCAAACTTTTGAGCGGTAGTGTATTTCCACCAAGCACAAGTTTGTCACAGCTTTTGAGAATATTTACTTATTAAAAAAAATATATACATTTTACTTTGTCTTCGTCATGTTCTGTTATTTTTTCAAAATCAAGATCTAGTAAGCATACTTGAAGGAAAAGAGAGTTTTATTATTGTTATATTACAAATGGACAACAACGATAGTCCATATCTGGGGCGGCAGGTAGCCTAGTGGTTAGAGCGTTGGACTAGTAACTGCAAGGTTGCATGATTGAATCCCTGAGCTGACAAGGTAAACATCTGTTGTTCTGCCCCTGAACAAGGCAGTTAACCCACTGTTCCTAGGCCATCATTGAAAATAAGAATTTTTTCTTAACTGACTTGCCTATTTAAATAAATATTTGTGCATCATACAGTAGCCTTAATTTACCATGACATTTCTATCTGCATTGCCCACTGAACTGCTCTCCTGTTTTCTCTTGGACTAGAGCAGCGCGTCTCAATTATTTTCTGTTACGCCCCCCCTAGGAAGAAGTAAACATTTTGCACCCCCAACTCGCCGCCGCGACTGTAAATAGTATCATTTGTCTATACAATTGTTATAAGTACACTTCTGCATAACATTGTGTCCTTATTAACATTAAAGAAAATGAAAGAAATATAGATCAACTTACAACAAAGAATAACTTTATTAACATTGTTTTTTAGTCTGTAACAGAAAAGACTTAAAGTGCATCAATTTGCCTGAAATTAAATTTTAAAAATCCATTCTTATTTAAACTGTAAACATTTTTTGACCATTTGATAGTGAAAAATAAAATAAAATATAATCAATAAATAATAATACATTCAAATTGATCAGCAACATTAACTCAGGAGCACAATATATGAAACACTTTGACCTATAAAACAAAAATGAATAAAACAATTTGTGCTGATTTTTTAAAATCAAAATGAGGAAGTCAGGATTAATGGCTACAATGAGCACGTTTTGCAGAGCACAGCTTTTCCAAGCGGGGTTTGAAGCATGATACTGCAACTCTCAGCTCCTGCTCAATGTTTAGTTGGGACCTGTACTTGGTCTTCAGTGCAGCACAAAGATAAGATGTTGCAAAAGAAAGAAGAATGCCCATGGCCCTCTGCCCTAAGAGTGGATACTGCCTCTCTACACTCAGCCAGAATTCACTCAGTGTCTGTGATGTGAACCTCAGTCTCAATGTGGAGTCAGACGTCATATCAATGAACTGGTCCTCCTCTGCAGAGCTGAAACCAGTTGGAGCTGGTGCATTGAAAGGATCTCTCACCCAGTCATATTGGGAACTGTTTTCAGGGAAGTACTTTTTAAAGAATCCCATCAGTGATGAAATATGCTCCTTAATATATGGAATCACTGAGGTGGCATCATAGTCAGTAGTGTCAACAAATTCATGCAGGTTCTCGATATGAATCAGTATTTCCTTCATGAAGTCGCCTGCCCCACATTGCAAGCTTTCGAGTGAAAGGGCTGATCTGGTCTGTGACCTGAGGGAGGTGTTTATCTTTCCCATGAAGCTGTAGATTTAGTTCATTTAGCTTTCCAAATATGTCACTCAGGTAGGCCAGTTTTGCCAGGAAGTTCTCATCACTACATTTTTCTGCGAGGTCATACTTGTGCTCCTGCTCCGAAAACATTCTTATCTGCTCTCTGAGCTCAAAAACTCGGGACATTACTTTTCCTCATGACAGCCACCTTGCTTCACTGTGAAACAGCACAGCTTGATGTTCAGCTCCCATCTCCTCACAGATAGCAGAGAAGACTCTTGTTTTTAGTGGTCTGGTCTTTATAAAATTGACTACACCTACAATGTCAGTCATAACCTCACTTAATTCAGAGGAAAGGTGCCTTGATGCCAGTGCTTCTCTGTGTATAGCACAGTGTGTCCACTCAGCATTAGGTGAGGCCTTCTTGATGAGTGCCGAAGTCCTTTTCTCATCCCTGCCATGGTCTGTGCACCATCACTGCAAACACCAATGCAATTCTCCCACTTTAGCCCATTCTCAGTCAGGAAGCAGTCCAGCATTTTGAATAGCTCTTCAGCTGTGGCTCTGTCTCTGACATATTTACAAAAAAGTAGATCCTCACACAGGGAGTTTGTCATGTCAAAACGTACATAAGCGATAAACAAACAGTCTTTGTTGCTGTCAGTTGCTTCATCAAACTGTAAGGCAAAACGTTTGTCTTTGAGTTTATCTACCAGCTGTTCTTTAAGATTGTTAGCATTGTCATTTATACATCTGGCGACAGTGTCATTGGACAGAGGGATAGTTTTTATTTTTGCAGCACTTGCGTCATCCAGCATGACAGAGACCATGTCTAATGCTGCAGGCAGTATCAGCTCCTCTGCTATGGAGTGGGGTTTTTTGCACTGAGCAATTTGGTACTCCACCTTATATGATGCTAACAGTGCTCGCTGGTTTACTGAAGTAGCATTCACAAAGCGGGAAGATTGTTGGCAATATTCGGCACGTTTTCGCTGAAAAAACTCAAGCGGCTTAATCAAACCACTATTTGAGAAGGACTGGACTAGAGAAACACATCATTTTTGTCCCCATGCCACATTTTAGATATGACAAAGCTGCCATCAAGGCAAAGGGTGACTACTTTGAAGAATCTCAATATAAATATATTTTGATTTGTTTAACACTTTTTTGGTTACTACATGATTCCATATGTGTTATTTCATAGTTTTGAAGTCTTCATTATTATTCTACAATGTAGAAAATAGTATAAATAAAGAAAAACCCTTGAGTGAGTAGGTGTATCCAAACTTTTGAATGGTACCGTATATCTTTAAATCCCCAAAACATGTCACTACAACTATACACATCGTTACTGGGACAGCCAATTTGCTTACCCCAAGTACTTTAAACAATGCATAAACAATACATTTTAGCATTGATAAACAGTTCAATATCAACAAAAACATGTATGATATGTAACTATGTATTTTTAAAGTGTTTTTAATGGTTGCAAAGGGACGCAAATACCACCGCTATTCAAAAACGACCCGGCCAATAACTACACAAAAACTATAAAAGCAACAACTTCAAAGATTTTACTGAGTTACAGTTCATATAAAGAAATCAGTCAATTTAAACAAATTAATTATGACCTAATCTACAGATTTCACATGATTGGGAATACAGATAGTCACAGATACCTTAGAAAAAGGTAGGGGTGTTGATCAGAAAACCAGTTAGTATCTGGTGTGACCACCAGATAGCGCAACACATCTAATTCGCATAGAGTTGATCAGGCTGTTGATTGTGGCCGTGGAATGTTGTCCCACTCCTCTTAAATGGCTGTGCAAAGTTGGTGGATATTGGTGGGAACTGCATTCCAAACATGCTCAATGGGTGACATGTCTGGTGAGTGTGCTGGCCATGGAAGAACTGGGACATTTTCAGATTACAGGAAATGTGTACAGATCCTTGCGACATGGGGCCGTGCATTATCATGATGAAACATGAGGTGATGTCGGCGGATGAATGGCAAGACAATGGTCCTCAGGATCTTGCCATTGATAAAATGCTAATGTGTTTGTTGTCCTTAGCTAATGCTTGACCATACCATAACCCTATTGCCACCAGTTTACATCAGCAAACTGCTCGCCAAACACAACGCCATACATGCTGCCTGCCATCTACCCAGTACAGTTGAAACCGTGATTCTTCCGTGAAGAGCATACTCCTCCAGCGTGCCAGTGGCCATCGAAGGTGAACATTTGCCCACTGACGTCGGTTACGACGCCAAACTGCAGTCAGGTCAACACCCTGGTGAGGACGAGGAGCACACAGATGAGCTTCCCTGAGACGATTTCTGACAGTTTTTGTGCAAACCCACAGTTTCATCAGCTGCCCGGGTGGCTGGTCTCTGATGATCCCGCAGGTGAAGAACCCGGATGTGGAGGTCCTGGCCTGGCGTGGTTAAACATGATCTTCGGTTGTGAGTCCGGTTGGACGAACTGCCAAATTCTCTAAAATGACATTGGAGGCGGCTTATGGTAGAGACATTAACATTAAATTATCTGGCAACAGCTCTGGTGGACAGTCCTGCAGTCAGCATACCAATTGCACGCTCCTTCAAAACTTGTGACATCTGTGGCATTGTGTTGTGTGATAAAACTACATCTGTAAGGTCCCTCAGTCAAGTATTGAATTTTAAGCAGAGATTCAACTACAAAGAATATGGAGCTTTTCGAAAGCCTCAAAGAAGAGCAGTGATTGGTAGATGGGTAACAATAACAAATCAGATATTGAATATATACTGCTCAAAAAAATAAAGGGAACACTTAGACAACACATCCTAGATCTGAATGAAAGAAAGAATCTTATTAAATACTTTTTTCTTTACATAGTTGAATGTGCTGACAACAAAATCACACAAAAATAATCAATGGAAATCCAATTTATCAACCCATGGAGGTCTGGATTTGGAGTCACACTCAAAATTAAAGTGGAAAACCACACTACAGGCTGATCCAACTTTGATGTAATGTCCTTAAAACAAGTCAAAATGAGGCTCAGTAGTGTGTGTGGCCTCCACGTGCCTGTATGACCTCCCTACAACGCCTGGGCATGCTCCTGATGAGGTGGTGGATGGTCTCCTGAGGGATCTCCTCCCAGACCTGGACTAAAGCATCCGCCAACTCCTGGACAGTCTGTGGTGCAACGTAGCGTTGGTGGATGGAGCGAGACATGATGTCCCAGATGTGCTCAATTGGATTCAGGTCTGGGGAACGGGTGGGCCAGTCCATAGCATCAATGCCTTCCTCTTGCAGGAACTGCTGACACACTCCAGCCACATGAGGTCTAGCATTGTCTTGCATTAGGAGGAACCCAGGGCCAACTGCACCAGCATAAATTGGCGAATTTGCCAATCTTGGTGTTCTCTGGCAAATGCCAAACGTCCTGCACGGTGTTGGGCTGTAAGCACAACCCCCACCTGTGGACGTCGGGCCCTCATACCACTCTCATGGAGTCTGTTTCTGACCGTTTGAGCAGACACATGCACATTTGTGGCCTGCTGGAGGTCATTTTGCAGGGCTCTGGCAGTGCTTCTCCTGCTCCTCCTTGCACAAAGGCGGAGGTAGCGGTCCTGCTGCTGGGTTGTTGCCCTCTACGGCCTCCTCCACGTCTCCTGATGTACTGGCCTGTCTCCTGGTAGCGCCTCCATGCTCTGGACACTACGCTGACAGACACAGCAAACCTTCTTGCCACAGCTCGCATTGATGTGCCATCCTGGATGAGCTGCACTACCTGAGCCACTTGTGTGGGTTGTAGACTCCGTCTCATGCTACCGCTAGAGTGAAAGCACCGCCAGCATTCAAAAGTGACCAAAACATCAGCCAGGAAGCATAGGAACTGAGAAGTGGTCTGTGGTCCCCACCTGCAGAACCACTCCTTTATTGGGGGTGTCTTGCTAATTGCCTATAATTTCCACCTGTTGTCTATTCCATTTGCACAACAGCATGTGAAATTTATTGTCAATCAATGTTGCTTCCTAAGTGGACAGTTTGATTTCACAGAAGTGTGATTGGCTTGGAGTTACATTGTGTTGTTTAAGTGTTCCCTTTATTTTTTTGAGCAGTGTATCTTTAAGCATGGTCAAGTTAATAATTATTCTGTGGTTGATGTATTAATGCTCTTGCTGCTGGTGATTCTCTGATCCACTTCTACACAGACGACACCATTTTGTATACATCTGGCCTTTCTTTGGACACTGTGCTAACAAACCTCCAAACGAGCTTCAACGCCATACAGCACTCCTTCCGTGGCCTCCAACTGCTTTTAAATACTAGTAAAACTAAGTGCATGCTCATCAACCGATTGCTGCCCGCACCCTCCCGCCCAACTAGCACCACTACTCTGGACGGTTCTGACCTAGAATATGTGGACAACTACAAATACCTAGGTGTCTGGTTAGATTGTAAACTCTCCTTCCAGGCTCACATTAAGCATCTCCAATCCAACCCACCACTGCGACCTGTATGCTTTTGTTGGCTGGCCCTCGCTACATATTTGACGCCAAACCCACTGGCTCCAGGTCATCTATAAGTATTTGCTAGGTAAAGCCCCGCCTTATCTCAGCTCACTGGTCACCATAGCAACCCCCACCCATAGCACGCGCTCCAGCAGGTATATTTCACTGGTCATCCCCAAAGCCAACACTTCCTTTGGCCGCCTTTCCTTCCAGTTCTCTGCTGCCAATGGCTGTAACGAATTGCAAAAATCACTGAAGCTTGAGTCTTATATCTCCCTCTCTAACTTTAAGCAGCATCTGTCAGAGCAGCTTACCGATCACTGTACCTGTACATAGCCAATCTGTAAATAGCACACCCAACTACCTCATCCCCATATTATTACTTACCCTCTTGCTCTTTTGCACCCCAGTATCTCACTTGTACATCATCATCTGCACATCTAACACTCCAGTGTTAATGCTAAATTGTAATTATTTCGCCTCTATGGCCTATTTATTGCCTACATCCCTACTCTTTTGCATTTGCACACACTGTACATAGATTTTTCTTTTGTGTTATTGACTACGGTTGTCTATGTGTAACTCTGTGTTGTTGTTTTTGTCGCACTGCTTTGCTTTATCTTGGCCAGGTCGCAGTTGTAAATGAGAACTTGTTCTCAACTGACCTACCTGGTTAAATAAAGGTACTTTTTTTGTTTTGTTTTTTGTTTGTCGAAGTATATGGAAATCAGGCTTGTGCCCTTGCCTATTAATGCTTCTCCAAAGCTAATATCAGGTGGAAGCCTATAGACAAAATGTTGTTTTTTCTCCCTCATTCACGTTGTTTTTAGTGTTGTTAACCATGGTAAATGTCATGCAGAGATAGGCACACTTATTGAAGCAGATTGTCTGAGGATTTCATTTTTTTATTTCACCTTTATTTAACTAGGCAAGTCAGTTGAGAAAAAATAATTATTTACAATGACAGCCTACCCCAGCCAAACCCTAACCCGGACGACGCTGGACCAATTGTGCGCCGCCCTATGGGACTCCCAATCACAGCCGGTTGTGATACAGCCTGGAATCAAACCAGGGTCAGTAGTGACGCCTCTAACACTAAGTTGCAGTGCCTTAGACCGCTGCGGCACTAAAGGCACTAAAGTACTACTGCAACAAACAAAAAAACATGTCAAAGTAATATACTTTTTGGCCTAAATGCAAAGCCTTGTGTTTGGGGAAAATACAACACAACACGTCACTGAGTAACTGTCTCCTTATTTTCAAGCATGGTGGTGGCTGCATCATGGTATGGGTATGCTTGACATCGGCAAAGACTGGGGAGTTTTTCAGGATGGATCTAAGCACAGTGTTGTGAAATCTGTGAATGTTTTGTAATGTTTTTAAATTGTATAACTGCCTTAATTTTGCTGGACCCAGGAAGAGTACAGGGATCCATAATAAATACAAATACAAATACAGGCAAAATCCTAAAGGAAAACCTGCTTCAGTCTGCTTTACACCAGACACTGGGAGAGGAATTCACCTTTCAGCAGGGCAATAACCTACAACACAAATCTGCTTGTAAATCTATGGCAAGACTTGAAAATAGCTGTCTATTCATAATCCCCAACACCTTGACAGAGTTTAAAGAATTTTGAAAAAAATAATGGGCAAATATTGCACAATACAGGTGTGTAAAGCACTTCTGATACTTACCCAAGAAGACTCACAGCTGTAATCGCTGCCAAAAGGTGTTTCTAACATGTATTGACTGAGGGGGTGAATACTTTTCTATTCAAGGTATATTAGTGTTTTATGTTTCATTAATCTTTAAAAATATATATAATTTGTCTTCCACTTTGACATTGCATAGTATTTTGTGTAGATCGTTGACAAAAATTACAATTAAATACATTTTAATCCCACTTTGTAACGCAACACATTTTTGAAAGAAGTTCAAGGTGGTGTAGACTTTCTATATGCACTGTCCATCCAATGATGTGTATAAACCCTTGATTTCCGATGCTATGTAATGACCAATAAGAGGCTTTGACGCCACCGGCCGCCATATTGGCAATCCCAAGAAGGTGCTGTCCTCCATAGGAATGAATGGAATTCAGGACAAAATTGCATGTATTTATTTGTTGTAGTGGGGACAGTAATATTAATTCATTCAAAAATATATATTGTAAGGAATATGTTCAATATATGAAAAGAGGATAATTCATACATTTTTTATTCAACCTTTATTTAACTAGGCAAGTCAGTTAAGAACACATTCTTATTTACAATGACGGTCTAGGAACAGTGGGTTAACTGCCTTGTTCAGGGGCAGAACGACAGATTTTTACATTGTCAGCTCAGGAATTCGATCTAGCAACCTTTCGGTTACTGGTCCAATGTTCTAACCACTAGGCTACCTGCCGTAAAAATCCAAATAACTTCACAGATCTTCATTGTAAAGGGTTTAAAAAACACTGTTTCCCATGCTTGTTCAATGAACCATAAACAATTAATGAACATGCACCTGTGGAACAGTCGTTAAGACACTAACAGCTTACAGACGGTAGGCAATTAAGGTCACAATTATGAAAACTTAGGACACTAAAGAGGACTTTCTACTGACTCTGAAAAACACCAAAAGAAAGATGCCCAGGGTTCCTGCTCATCTGTGTGAACGTGCCTTAGGCATGCTGTAAGGAGGCATGAGGACTGCAGATGTGGCCAGGGCAATAAATTACAATGTCCGTACTGTGAGACACCTAAGGCAGCGCTACAGGGGGACAGGACGGACAGCTGATCGTCCTCGCAGTGGCAGACCACGTGTAACAACACCTGCACAGGATCATTACATCCGAACATCGCACCTGCGGGACAGGTACAGGATGGCAACAACAACTGCCCGAGTTACACCAGGAACGCACAGTGCTCAGACTGTCCGCAATAGGCTGAGAGAGGCTGGACTGAGGGCTTGTAGGCCTGTTGTAAGGCAGGTCCTCACCAGACATCACTGGCAACAATGTCGCCTATGGGCACAAACCCACCGTCGCTGGACCAGACAGGACTGGCAAAAAGTGCTCTTCACTGACGAGTCGCGATTTTGTCTCACCAGGTGTGATGGTCAGATTCGCATTTATCATCAAAGGAATGAGCGTTACACCGAGGCCTGTACTCTGGAGCGGGATCGATTTGGAGGTGGAGGGTCCGTCATGGTCTGGGGCGGTGTGTCACAGCATCATCGTATTGAGCTTGTTGTCATTGCAGGCAATCTCAACGCTGTGCGTTACAGCTAAAACATCCTCCTCCCTCATATGGTACCCTTCCTGCAGGCTCATCCTGACATGACCCTCCAGCATGACAATGCCACCAGCCATACTACTCGTTCTGTGTGTGATTTCCTGCAAGATAGGAATGTCAGTGTTCTGCCATGGCCAGCGAAAAGCCCGGATCTCAATCCCATTGAGCACGTCTGGGATCTGTTGGATCGGAGGGTGAGGGCTAGGGCCATTCCCCCCAGAAATGTCCAGGAACTTGCAGGTGCCTTGGTGGAAGAGTGGGGTAACATCTCACAGCAAGAACTGGAAAATCTTGTGCAGTCCATGTCTGTGGAACTTGTCTCAGTTGTTGAATCTTGTTATGTTCATACAAATATTTACACGTTAAGTTTGCTGAAAATAAACGCAGTTGACAGTGAGAGGACATTTATTTTTTTAGCTGAATTTATATATACTTTTTAAAATAATGTTCAGTTCAATTAATATAATTAAAAATTATGCATGAAGGATTCTGTAATCAAATATACTTGTCAAAAACAAATGTAGACATGTCACGTGTGCTCCCTCTCCTCCTCGCCTCTAGGTCTCCAGACTGCTCGTTATGGCGCACACCTGTCACCATCGTTACGCACACCTGCGCATCATCAGACTCACCTGGACTCCATCACCTCCCTGATTACCTTCCCTATACATGTCACTCCCTTTGATTCCTTCCCCAGGCGCTATTGTTGCTGTTCCTGTGTTATATCTGTGCGTTGTTCGTGTTTCTTATTTTGTATTATGTTGTGTTTATTTATTAAAACACTCACTCCCTTAACTTGCTTCCCGACTCTCAGCGCACATCGTTACAAGACAACTAATGTATGTCTCATCAGTGTGAGTAGTTTGTTCACTTGAAAGGAGGCCTAAACTTCCCTATGCACATTGCAATAACACAAATCCAGTTGCTATGACAACTAACAAGTTTTCTATTTGACCAAATCATAATTTAGGCATTGCTAGCAACCTGTGAGAGGCAGCTATAACTCTGAGGTAGATGCGGATGTCTCACTCTTTCAACATCCACTCGAGGGCTCCACCTGGCGAGGCTGTCCAGGTGCGCAGGGTCATGGCTAGAAGGGATGTAACCAGATCGGCACAGATTCCGTAGTGATTTGCATTGCCAAAATCCTGAAGTATTCCTTTAAATCGAACAAGCTGCAGTGTGGCTGTGATGGTGACCCCTGTCGTGCATGTTCATCTGCCCCTTTTCAGGACTGCATGTGAAGGTTGCGCAGTTGCTATTGGACCTTAGTGGAGGACACTTAGAGCTGGCTGCCCTGCTGATCAAGAGGGGCGCCAAACTGGAGGAGGTCATCGATGAGGGATACATTCCACTCATAGAGGCTGCACGAGAGGGCCACGAGGAGATGGAGGCGCTGCTTTTGGCACAAGGTATGGGCTTCTCTCTCCCTCTCTTTCTATCTGGGAATTAGGCCAGTGCTTCTGTTTAGAGATTTTACCTACTGTACCATGTCCAAGCTCAGTGTTGAGGCAAAATACAAAACCCTAGTTCGGAAACAAAATTCTCCAGTGATATGGTTATAGTCAGATACAGTTTTAAGCTCATGATCTTATTGAGTTGATGCAAAAGAGACAAGCTGGCTTTTCCAAAACAAATTGAAATAATTTTTCTGGAGACAACAGTGGGAATAGATTAGTACTCCTTAAAAGTGTGTTCCCAGCAAAACAATCTTGAATCCTCCCTCTGTTGTCTCTGTTTTCTGCAGCTGCCAACATCAACTGCAGGGGCCGACATCGAACTGGGCTGCTCAACGCCTTGAGCTGAATACCTGCTGGCTGGAGGTAAGCAGAACCTCTCCTAACTGGACTGCCTCTCTGTTCGGCTCTCTCAAACCAAACTACCAATCTCTATTTGAGATTCTCTCATCATTAACTTTAAGCGTCAGCTGTCAGAGCAGCTTACCGATCACTGCAGTTGTACACAACCCATCTGTAAATAGCCCATCCAACCACCTACCTACCGCATCCCTATATTTGTTTTTCTGCTCTTTTGCACACCAGTATTTCTACTTGCACAACCTCATCTGCACACATCACTCCAGTGTAAATTGCTAAATTGTAATTACTTCGCCACTATTGGCCTATTTATTGCCTTACCTCCTTACTTCATTTGCACACACTATTGTGTTATTGACTGTATGTTTGTTTATTCCATGTGTAACTCTGTTGTTTTTGTCACACTGCTTTGCTTTATCTTGGCCAGGTCGCAGTTGTAAATGAGAACTTGTTCTCAACTGGCCTACCTGGTTAAATAAAGGTGACATATATATTTTAATCCTCAATTCAGCCATTATCGAAATTCTTCTTGGCTCTCACCAAAACCAACATTTCCTCCAAAGTTTTGCTTTGTTATCCTGATCACACACACAACCTTCTATGTGTAATTATAAACCTGTGCTCTTGTCCTCAAGAGCCAATGTCCATGCCACAACGGCGACAGGATATACGGCTCTGACATACGCCGGTGATAACAGATGTGACTGAGTTGCTGCTGCAGATGGGGGCTGACCTGGTGAGGCCTAGGAAACACAGTTCATGTCAATACAGTGTTTTTGCATGAGCTGTTCACACGTTTGCATAAGTGTGGGTGTGCTTCCCAAATGGCACCATATTCCCTTCATAGTGCACAGATTTTTACCAGGGCACTCAGGGCTCTGGTCAAAAGTAATGCACTTTATAGGGCACGTGTCAAACACAAGGCCTGTGGGCCAAATCCGCCTGTGACACATTTCTATCCGGCCCTTGCAATTATTTGGCTTGTCAATCCATTTTGGCCCTGTTCCATACCGCCCCGCGTTGCGCTGCACTACAAGTCACAGCAAGCACTGCCAACGTGATGCACACCAAACAGCAGTGCATTGCCACACACCCCTCTTCCCAGACCCACACACACTAGAGCCAGCCAGTGCGGTGTATCACATAATCACTAATGGCACTGACCAAATCTTCTACCGGATCGAAAGTTTAAAGTGTTGAAGGCTTAATGTCCATGCCAGGTTTCGCTCTTAAAGGGTGATAAGAGAATTATCTAATAAAGGTAAATGAATCAATAAACCATGATGAATTATTAGTCATACAGCATGGTTAATGAATAATCAATGTAATGATCAATGTAGTGATCGATTGGTCTGATTAGTCCCAGAAAGTCCAGGAACCACTGGAGAGGGAAAGAAATGTGTGTATGTAATTAGTGTAGAGAGCAGGGGACAGATGGTAAAGGGAGTAAAACTTCAAGGGGTTCCTAACCTTGAGGGAAAGGAACAGGCTGAGCTGGATAGTGATAAACAGTGTGGGAAGTCAAAGGGGGATGCAGGTCACCAACAGTTTGTGTGTAAATGCATGTGCATAAGAAAGCAAGAACTATATAATGACTGTTTTGTTATCCTGACCTCAGAACGTTCTCTGAATAAAGCTACAGAAACCTTTTGCAGAAAGCTGAGTCCTTGCCTAATTATTTAACCCATTGTCTTACAAACCTTGGGCATTAGTCAAGGCGTATTGAGTATTGATTATTGATTATTATCATCAAGATATAAGATTCCTTTATCAAGGGTCATTGCTGTAGCCTACAGAAAATGTAATCTTGCTCGTCAACAAATTATAAGATAAAGGATTCACACATGGGTATAAATTACTACTTAAGGACAATAGGACACATAAGCGAGTATAAATGAGTCTACAGTTGAGTCATCTTCTTTATTAAATTACAGCCTGATGCGCTTGCATCTGTGAATAAGTATTCCAGATTTCCATACAGAATAATACGAAATGCTCTGAGACCAGGTTGGTGATCCATCCATGCAATGCAAAAAAATAATAAACATGTTTAAATGTTTCAACAACCTAGCTACATTTTTGTTATTTGGAGTTTTGATTAGGGTCGGAGCATATTATGCACATCTAGCAGCAAAGGCTGGACACATTATTTATCTCTTTTGTTTTAATATGTTAAATTACTATATTCAGCATCCTATGTACATAAGTAGACATTACATTTACATTTAAGTCATTTAGCAGACGCTCTTATCCAGAGCGACTTACAAATTGGTGCATTCACATTACAAAGGGCTAATGGCCAGTTTGGGTCACAGTTGTATGCATGTTGTTTTGTAAAAACAAACATAATAGGCTATGTCTGGCCCGCAAATTTGTTGTGCTTTTTCAATATGGCCCATGCGCTGATTGAGTTTAACACCCCTGTTATAGGGAATAGGGTGTCATTTAGGACGCAACCTGGGTGTTGTTTAGAGGCATGACTGCTTGAATACGCTCATGTGTTTCCATGTGTCCGTTTTTCTTTGTCTTGTCAGAAACTTGAATCGGAGGATGACAGAACCCCTCGAATGAAAGTCGAGAAGGATCAAAGTTTAGTGAGGTCATTTGCAGAGTCCAAATTGTAAGCATTGTGCATCCTACTTTTGTGTCAAATAGTTATAAGGAAATTGTGGTCAGTTAACAAATATTATGTCTTGTTTGATTTTTGCCCTGTTCTAGCCATGACCAATGTAAATATGCATCTATTTTTGCTAATACAGTCTTGGTAACAGTTTTAGCTGAATGCACATGGATTTAGATGTTTATGTGTGTTGTTTTTTTCAGTCATACTGTGGCATGAAAGAAGGTCCATGAAGTTAACATGGACAGCATCGCTAAGCCTGAGTTCCTGTCGAGTAAAGCTAAGGAGGGCTCACCTATGGAGCTCTATACTCGCAATTCCATTTAGTTCAGGGACTGAATGGCCATTCTTACGGAGAAATCAAATGTCTTATTCAACTGAATTGAGATTAAATTGATCTGTAACTCTTGACTTGCTCTGGCTACCCCAGTGTTGAATGGGGAAGTGCCTTTCCTCAAAATCAAGTTGTAAGACAGACATGAACGAGATCTTAGAATCGTCCAGTAGCGACAAGGAGGACACGGAAGGAGAGGAGGAGGTGGTAAGGGTGGTCACACCATTGTGGTGTCCTACCTCCTCAACTACCCCAACAACATCCTGTCAGTCCCTGCACAAGACCTATCTCAACACACCCCTCTCCTATGACACCTCTCAAATAAAACTGTGAAGGACCTCGGTGTTACCCTGGACCTTGATCTCTCTTTTGACGAACATAAATGATGCAGAAAAATGTATCCATGCTTTTGTCACTTCTAGGTTAGACTACTGCAATGCTCTACTTTCCGGCTACCCGGATAAAGCACTAAATAAACTTCAGTTAGTGCTAAACACGGCTGCTAGAATCTTGACTAGAACCCCAAAACATGATCATATTACTCCAGTGCTAGCCTTTCTAGACTGGCCTTCTGTTAGGGCTGATTTTCAAGGTTTTACTGCTAACCTACAAAGCATTACATTTTTACATTTAAGTCATTTAGCAGACGCTCTTATCCAGCGCAACTTACAGTAGGGAATGCATACATTTCATACATTTCTTTTATTTTCTTCCCATACTTGTCCCCCATGGGAATCGAACCCACAACCCTGGCATTGCAAACACCATGCTCTACCAACTGAGCCACACAGGACCACATGGGCTTTCTCTTACCTATCTTCCGATTTGGTCCTGCCGTACATACCTACACGTACGCTACGGTCACAAGACGCAGGCCTCCTTACTGTTCCTAGAATTTCTAAGCAAGCAGCTGGAGGCAGGACTTTCTCCTATAGAGCTCAATTTTTATGGAATGGTCTGCCTATTCATTAGAGACGCAGACTCTGTCTCGACCTTTAAGTCTTTATTGAAGACTCATCTCTTCAGTAGGTCCTATGATTGAGTGTTGTCTGGCCCAGGAGTGTGAAGGTGAATGGAAAGGCACTGGAGCAACGAACCACCCTTGCTGTCTCTGCCTGGCCGGTTCCCCTCTCTCCACTGGGATTCTGTGCCTCTAACCCTATTACAGGGGCTAAGTCACTGGCTTACTGGTGCTCTTCCATGCCGTCCCTAGGAGGGGTGCATCACTTGAGTGGGTTGAGTCACTGACGTGATCTTCCTGTCCGGGATCCCCCCTTTGGGTTCGTGCCGTGGGGGAGATTTTTGTGGGCTATACTCGGCCTTGTCTCAGGATAGTAAGTTGGGGGTTGACGATATCCCTGTAGTGGTGTGGGGGCTGTGCTTTGGCAAAGTGGGTGTGGTTATATCCTGCCTGTTTGGCCCTGTCCGGGGCCAACAGTGTCTCCTGACCCCTCCTGTCTCAGCCTGCAGTATTTATGCTGCAATAGTTTGTGTTGGGGGGCTAGGGTCAGTCTGTTATATCTGGAGTATTTCTCCTGTCTTATCTGGTGTCCTGTGTGAATTTAAGTATGCTCTCTCTAATTCTCTCTCTCTCGGGGGACCTGAGCCCCAGGACCATGCCTCAGGACTACCTGGCCTGATGACTCCTTGCTGTCCCCAGTCCAGCTGGTCGTGCTGCTACTCCAGTTTCAACTGTTCTGCCTGCAGCTATGGAACCCTGACCTGTTCACCAAACGTGCTACCTTGTCCCAGACCTGCTGTTTTCAACTCTCTAAAGACAGCAGGAGCAGTAGAGATACTCTCAATGATCGGCTATGAAAAGCCAACTGACATTTACTCCTGAGGTGCTGACCTGTTGCACCCTCTACAATCACTGTGATTATTATTATTTGACCCTGCTGGTCATCTATGAATGTTTGAACATCTTGGCCATGTTCTGTTATAGTCTCCAACCCGGCTCAGCCAGAAGAGGACTGGCCACCCCTCATAGCCTGGTTCCTCTCTAGTTTCTTCCTAGGTTCCGGCCTTTCTAGGGAGTTTTTCCTAGCCACCGTGCTTCTACACCTGCATTGCTTGCTGTTTGGGGTTTTAGGCTGAGTTTCTGTACAGCACTTTGTGACATCAGCTGATGTAAGAAGGGCTTTATAAATACATTTGCTTGATTGACCGCTAGTTTACTAACAGACAAACAACTACTGTACCTCTACAAACATGTCTGGATGGAGTTGTATTGACACCAAGTTGTTACCAAATATTGATACCAAATATACTTTTGTTATATCTCCTTACATCTTATGAGTTCCAAGCTCTGGCCATGGTGGAGCCAGACAGAGGTCCCTCCAACATTACAACACCTCCACCCGTCATCACAAAAGGTCAGTCCAACAGTAAATATAGGTCTAACATTAGTGGACCAAGAAGACAACTAGACACCAGTTGACGACACAAGGCATCAAAGCGTTATAATGATTACTGTAATATTGGTTGGTACAACCTTGTAACTAACTGGTTGTGTTGTCCTGTGTGGCTGTCTCAGGTGGCTCCAAGCAGAGGCTGTGCTCCCTACAGGATAACCCTGTCGTTGCAGATGGTTCAGACAGACATGCTGCCCCCCTTTCCACCCGTACCAGCCTTTGGAGTGCATTGTGAAAGAGACAGAGCTGATCTCAGCCATAGAGAATCTCAGCCATAGAGAAGACCCAGCTGCAGAATAAGAAGATGATCCTCAAGGAGCAGTAAACTAAAGAGTACATGTTGGCCGAAGGCCTGAAGGATGACCCGGGGCAGCCCCTACCCTGCAGACTATCTTCACACCTTGGCCACCCAGCAGTTCAGACTTGAGCACGGCAGACTACCCCGACAGCTCCAGCCCTGACCTGCTGATGGTGAGCAAGCAGCAGATGTTGGGGCAGCAGTTGACAGGCCTGGGACTGGACCTTCTCACCCAGGCCCCCGACAGACTCATAGTGGTCTTCCCCGTACAGATCGTCACAGATATGCTGGTTGACATCATGGCAGGTACAGTGCCTTCCGAAAGTATTCATATCCTTTTACTTTTTCCACCTTTTGTTGTGTTACAAAGTAGGATTCAAATTAATTTAATTGTCATTTTTTTGTCAATGATCTATACAAAATACTGTAATGTCAAAGTGGATGAAAAATTCTAACATAAATAAAAAGTGTAAAACTAAATAATACACTTGACTAGATAAGTATTCAACCCCCTGAGTTAATACATGTTAAAATCACCTTTGGCAGCATTTACAGCTGTGAGTCTTTCTGGGTAAGTCTCTAAGAGCTTTGGATTGTACAATATTTGCCCATTATTATTTTTTCAATTCTTGTTGGTTGTTAATCATTGCTAGATAGTCATTTTCAAGCCAATTTAAGTCAAAACTGTAGCTAGCTGTAGCACTATTCTGTTTACTTTTATCTGATGACAAGCAAACCCATAACATGATGCAGCCACCACCATGCTTGAAAATATGAAGAGTGGTACTTAGTTATGTGTTGGATTTGCCCCAATCATTTTACCTTTATTTAACTAGGCAGGTCAGTTATTAAGAACAAATTCTTATTTTCAATGATGGCCTAGGAACAGTGGGCTAACTGCCTTGTTCAGGGGCAGAACACCATCCAAAGTGTAATTAATAACTGCACTATGCTCAAAGGGATATTCAATGTCTGCTTCTTTTTTTTACCCATCTACCAATAGGTGCCCTTCTTTGCGAACCATTGGAAAACTTTCATGGTCTTTCTGGTTGAATCTGTGCTCAAAATTCCTTGCTCGACTGAGGGACTTTACAGATACAGTGGATTCCGAAAGTATTCAGACCCCTTGACTTTTTCCACATTTTGTTACTTTACAGCCTTGTTCTAAAAATGATTAAATCACTTTTGTTCCCTTTATCAATCTACACACAATACCAGATAATGACAAAGCAAAAACAGGTTTTTAGAAATTTTGCAAATGTATTGAAAATAAAACAACTGAAATATCACATTTACATAAGTATTCAGACCCTTTACTCAGTACTTTGTTGAAGCACCTTTGGGTATGATGCTACAAGCTTGGCACACCTGTATTTGGGGAGTTTCTCCCATTCTTCTCTGCAGATCCTCTCAAACTCTGTCAGGTTGGATGAGGAGTGTTTCTGCTCAGCTATTTTCAGGTCTCTCCAGAGATGTTTGATCAGGTTCAAGTCCAAGCTCTGGCTGGGTTACTCAAGGGCATTCCGAGACTTGTCCCGAAGCCACTCCTACGTTGTCTTGGCTGTGTGCTTAGGGTCGTTGTCCTGTTTGAAGGTGAACCTTCGCTCCAGTCTGAGTTCCTGAGGGCTCTGCAGCAGGTTTTTGTCAAGAGTGTGCAAAGCTGTCAAAGGTAAAGGATGGCGACAACATTTGACTGATACTGTATGTTTGTACAATTTCATGCTGGATGTAACTCTCAGCTAGATGTAACTCTCAGCTGGATGTAACTCTCAGCTGGATGTAACTCTCAGCTGGATATAACTCGATGCTGGATGTAACTCTGAGCCAGATGCTGGACGTAACTCTGAGCCGAATGCTGGATGTAACTCTGAGCCGAATGCTGGATGTAACTCGAAGCCGGGATGCTGGACGTAACTCTGAGCCAAATGCTGGATGTAACTCTCAGCCAGATGTTGGATGTAACTCTGAGATGGATGTAACTCTGAGTTGGGATGCTGGATGTAACTCTGAGCTGGATGCTGGATGTAACTTAGCCAGATGCTGGATGCTATACTGGATGCAAAATCCAGTATCCAGCTCAGTGTTACAGACCCTACTGCAATCTGTCTGACCTTGGGTCTGTTCAGTAGGGTGCATTGTTACAGAACATCAGCAGTTTAGATAGAAACGTATTGCGTGAACAGGTACACTATATATACAAAAGTATGTGGACACCCCTTCAAGTTAGTGGATTCGGCTATTTCAGCCACACCCGTTGCTGACAGGTGTAAAAAAAATTGCACACAGCCATGCAATCTCCATAGACAAACACTGACATTAGAATGGCCCGTACTGAAGAGCTCAGTGACTTTCAACGTGGCTCCATCATAGGATGCCACCTTTCCAACAAGTAAGTTCATAAAATGTTTGCCCTGCTAGAGCTGACCCGGTCAACTGTAAGTGCTGTTATTGTGAAGTGGAAACGTCTAGGAGCAACAACGGCTCAGCCGCGAAGTGGTTCCAAACTGCCTCTGGAAGCAACGTCAGCACAAGAAGTTCATCGGGAGCTTCATGAAATGGGTTTTCATGGCCAAGCAATCGCACACAGCATACAATGACATTCTAGACGATTCTGTGCGTCCAACTTTGTGGCAACAGTTTGGGGAAGGCCCTTTCCTGTTTCAGCATGACTTGACTGGCCTGCACAGAGCCCTGACCTCAACCCCATCAAACACCTTTGGGATGAATTGAAACGCCAACTGCGAGCCAGGCCTAATCGCCCAACGTCAGTTTCCGACCTCACTAATGCTCTTGTGGCTGAATAGAAGCAAGTCCCCGCAGCAATGTTCCAACATCTGGTGGAAAGCCTTCCCAGAAGAGTACAGGCTATTATATCAGCAAAGGGGGGACCAACTCCATATTAATGGCCATGATTTTGGAATGAGATATTCGACGAGCAGGTGTCCACATACTTTGGTCATGTAGTGTATGATTGTCTGTCAGGTAGAATAGGTTCGACAAAGTGTTTTTCTAAACTTGGTGCATGAGGTTGTAGATCGCACCACGTTCTTTAGGCAGCAAGTCTTATGGCAGAATGACAATGCACAAGTGGAGGCTGCTGAGGGGAGGGCAGCTCATAATGTCTGGAACCGAGCAAATGGAATGTCATTAAACACCTGGAAACCATGTGTTTGATACCATTCCACTCCAGCCACTACCATGTCCTCCCCAATTAAGGTGCCACCAACCTCCTGGAATGCACATCTAGTTTGGAAGCAGTGCTGGAGAAAGTGTTTGCAAGTTGCTTCAAAATGCAGCATGTTGTATGTTTGTTACATGCAACGTTTTCATTGCATAAACCTGAACAAAAAGGAAACGTGGCTTGCCTTACAACTTCCCTGACTGTGGAAATCAGACTTATACCGCCACCTTGTGGCTACAGCAAAGCCTACAGTCTTTAACGAACATGTATTTGTTTGGTGAATCTCCAAGACAACTCGTTTAAAGATACATTTAAATGCATGTATTCCAAATGTATCTTATTCCCCATAATTGTCTACTTCATGTTGCATGGTTGTTTTCCTTTTAATTCACAGGGTGGGTCTTCAGGGTTAATTCGCTAGAGTCACAAATATGGAAGTAGAATCGAAATGCTGTATGTATTTTTATATTCAGTTTCAATATGAGTAAATAAAGTACTGCTGTGATTAAAAATGCCAGAGAATTTATCATCACATTTACAATGGGTGGTATTTGACTTCACATCCTACTTTCAGAACACAGGTAAAGTTGGTAGTTTATGGGGAAAACCTTCAAACATCACGGGAAAAAAATACGTTACGTGGTTTGCAATTTTAAAATCACTTTTATCCAAGACACATTTGGCTCCTTTCAATTACGAAACTATGTGGGTGCCTTTTCGTCCAATCACAACCAAGTTAAGGGCAAAGGTGATCTCTTATATTTACAAGATAACCGAGTGGCTGCTCTAACAATGGAAATGCATGTCCTTAATGATTGAAGGCAGGCGAGATCCGGTGGGAGCATTCTAGCCAATGAGAGGGCAGATACGCATGATAACAACATGCACAACTAGGTAGTTTTATATCAGTACATTTGTAACAGCCTAAACATGACGAAACTTCTATTTGATTAAATAAACCGCACGAAATTCGACACTCTGTCATAGACCTTTATACAAAAAAGGGCTGATCTCACACAAACATTGTTTGGGCGGAGTAAATGCTCTCGCTTCGCCCCCTTCCTCTCTGCCTAGGGTTCGGAGCTATGACTCACCAAATAAGGAGCGACAACGCCATAAAAGGAAATGTATCTCTGTATATGGCGGAAAGTAGATCTCGAAAGAACGTTTCCCCGGATAGAATTCATGCGCGCTAAATTGGTTACTCTTGTACATCTAAAATGTATTTTCAAATGAATACATTTTCCAGATGTTAATAACATAAATTATCTATATTGGAAGAGAGACTGGGAATGGTCAAAGCGTTTTCGTGGTGAACTATATGGGATCGCGGAGTAATACCAATGGGTGTAAATCGAAATGTCCTTAAGTGGAGAAGAGTAGGGGGTTGGGCTTGATTGATTAGTTGTAGGAGGAAACATAACTTCTAACTACAACTTTACAGTTATCGTAAATTATATACCATGGACAATTGATTTCGTTTACACTAGTCTGTGGTTATTAATTTGATCGTGTTTTGCTAAAGCTCACAGATAACACGCAGCAGCACTATATATCTAGCTAGCTAGGCTTTACTTGTTGATAAAGTCGTTAGCTAAATGCCATTTAACTAACTAGTTATCTCTCGATTACCTGGATTCCAAGGCAATTTGCACCAACAAGCTGAGGAATGGACAGTTTTTGAATAATTTCGGTTCGATCACAACATCGCTCATTTACGCATAGACCCAGTGGGTCCATCGACCGCAACGGCGCGAGAGGTTTGAAGGCCTGGGGGACAGGTTCGGAATGTTGGGGGGAAACGGGGCAGGAATAGGTACAAGACCAGGGGGCGCACGACCTGGAAATGGGACTGGGTTGACCGCTCTGCAAGTTAATAACCCGGGAACGAACATGAGTGGTGCCGAAGGTGGAAGGTTTGACGACCGAATCAGACAATACTCAGCCGAGGTGGTGTACAGCGGCTCTGAACCAGAGTCCGACTCCGGGGATGATGATGAGACCATGGGCTCAGCCGGGGACAAAAGAGGGGTGAAACGGGAGAGAGCCGAGATGGAAGTCGCTGCATCGGCGACGTCTGCGGGGCTACCCCCGGGAGGTTATGGCGGTGTCGCGGGAGGTGCAACAGGGGCAAAGCCAGGCAAGAAAACCCGCGGACGAGTCAAGATCAAAATGGAATTTATAGACAACAAACTTCGGCGGTACACAACTTTTAGCAAGAGGAAGACTGGCATTATGAAGAAGGTTAGTTGTCAGTAGTCGGTCTCTTTGTTTTCATTGCAGACATGCTGCCAACCTGTGATCATGCTCCCACACCTGCGCAGACGTTCCATTTCACAGGCACACGTGTTGGCGCTATGGTAAAAATGTGCTTTTTTTGGTCTTAATTTAAGGTTAGGAATATGGTTAGCAGTGTGCTTAGGTTTACAATCAATTTTAAAATAGGCGGGGACTGTGGTAACTAGTGATGACCTGTTTCATGTGATGTAACTTATAGCTAACTATTTGATTTAACCTTTACTTTATCAGAGTCATACTGAGACCAAGGTCTCATTACATAAATCACAGGAAAATACACATCAAAATATAAATGCAAACAGAAAGAAAAACACGGTCATTAAAAAAGCATATTAATCAGTAATAAGGTCCTTAATCAGCTTTCTGAATTGCCCTAGAAGCACCAAAACATCAAATTTAAGGACATTTCGAAGATTGTTAAATAAGGTACACGAAAGGTAAAATCAGCATTTAGTTAACTCTGGGACCAACGGAATTTCCAGAGTTAGCCATCCCTGAGACCAGTGTGGAAACTTGTATGTCTCAAGTTTAGTAATGATGTTAGGTATAGTGGGACTTTATGTAAAAGTATTTTATAAATGAAAACATGGCAATGTGTCAACTTACATGACATCAGAGGGCCAACCAACTTTCTGGTAGAGAATGCAGTGATGAGTATTTAAATTGTCGCCCATAATAAAGCGCAACGCGCTGTGATAAACTGCATCTAACGCTCTCTAGAAAACCACATACTTAGTTTTAGCTGCATTCGGTACTAATTTGAGGTCAAAGTCTTTCTGTAATACAATGAAGGCAGACTGTAGTTCAGATAGGGCCTGGTCAACCGTGGGGGCAATGGCATACATAACAGTGTCATTGGCATACAAGTGCAGGTTACAATGTTTTGCAGACAAGTCTATTGTTAATGTAAACATTAAAAAGTACAGGACCCAGAATCGACCCCTGCGGGACACCTTTCGTAATGTCCAGGAAACTTGATTTAACACCATCAGTAGACATTGAGTTCTATCTGTCAAGTATTTTTTTATGTGATAACTTACAGCTAACTCACTTGAGTTCAATGGTCAGAGGCCCTATTATAGATTTTATTCATAACACAATGTTTTCATGAATGGTTCTTGATTAGGCTGTCCAGGGTAGCTACTTTTCATGAGCTGCTATATAGTTGCAGGACTGACTTTTAGATTTGAATAACAATTCAGCTTCTACGGAGGATCAAGAGACTGGTGTGAAGAACATTTTAATGCATTCCTGCAATCACCTCCCCAAGTTATAGCCCAGTAAAAACCTGAGCATGCAAATACTTGCTGCCAAAGCCACTTTCTTTTCAAGGCAGCTCAATATTGTTTGATCTGGCCTGTTTGGTTAGGTATAACACTATTTGCATTTAGGTTGGGTCATGTGTAGGCTGATAACCTCATCCTAGATAAGTCTGTCAAATGGGACGACAGCAGCAGCATGCATGTGTTCCACAGGCCTGTGGTCACGTGTCAAGTTTTAATGTCACATGCACAAGTACACTGAAATGCTTTTCGTGCAAGCTCCACAAAATAACAAGGTAGAACAAAAACATGCGAAAGTAAGAAGCTATATACAGGGTTAGTTCCAATACCGTATTTACAATGTGCAGGAATACTGGAGTGATAGAGGTAGGTATGTATAGGGGTATAGGGGTAAGGTGACTAGGCATCAGGATATGATAAACAGAGTAGCAGCAGCGTAAGTTATGATTGTGTGTGAGTGTTTTTATTTTTTTTAAATGTATTTCATTTCACCTTTATTTAACCAGGTAGGCCAGTTGAGAACAAGTTCTCATTTACAACTGCGACCTGGCCAAGATGAAGCAAAGTGCGACAGAGTTACACATGGAATAAACAAACATACAGTCAATAACACAATAGACAAGTCTATATACAGTGTGTGCAAATGAAGTAAGATTAGGAACAATAAATAGCCCATAGTGGCAAAATAATTACAATTTAGCAATTAAACACTGGAGTGATAGATGTGCAGAAGATGAATGTGCAAGTAGAGATACTGGGGTGCAAAGGAGCAAAATAAATAAATACAGTATGGGGATGAGGTATTTGGATGGGCTATTTACATATGGGCTATGTACAGGTGCAATGATCTGTAAGCTGCTCTTACAGTTGATGCTTAAAGTTAGTGAGGCAGATATAAGTCTCCAGCTTCAGTGATTTTTGCAATTTGTTCCAGTCATTGGCAGCAGAGAACTGGAAGGAAAGGCGGCCAAAGGAGGAGTTGGCTTTGAGGGTGACCAGTGAAATATACCTGCTGGAGCGTGTGCTACGGGTGGGTGCTGCTATGGTGACCAGTGAGCTGAGATAAGGCGGGGCTTTACCTAGCAAAGACTTAAAGATGACCTGGAGCCAGTGGGTTTAACATGGTTGTTTTGGCATGTCACTGCGTGAGTGTAGAGTCAGTGCAAAAATAAAATACAAGGGTCAACTCAGTCTGTGTAGCCATTCTGTCAGCTATTTAGCAGTCTTATGGTATGGGGATAAAAGCTGTTCAGGAGCCTGTTGGTGTCAGACTTGATGCAGAGACAAGTCTATGGCTTGGGTGGCTGGAGTCTAACGATTTTCCGGGCCTTCTTCACACCACCTGATATTATTGTGAATAGTCGAATTTAATATAATAGTTTGATTTAAACTTTTAGCCTACATGCTGTGCACAAATAATGATTTCCCTAATCTTGTTTACATGACACATCTGCATGAAATCAGGCCACCTGATGGTATTTTGATAAATGCACAACGTTCTAACACAGCGACCATGTTATTTTGATTCTGAGTTTGGACATATAAAGTTTGTATGTGAACTCTTTGTAAGATGCATACTTAGTTTTTTTTTCCTGAACTCACTTCACTCGTGCATAAGCATAGAGTGAGGCTTGTGCTGCTGCCACACGTGCAGATTTTAATTTGGTAACATCATACAGTGTAACATGATAGTCTTAAAACTGATTCCGACGTACAGTCTGCAAAGGCCTTTGGGAGTTAAATAATCCCGCTCAGGGCAGGGTACTTTACTGATTTTTGTACCCAGGTGTGCTGTATGCAGCAGGGAGGGGGGGGAATATTTGGCAACCTCTGTTTATAAAATACAGGCAAGGAAAGGGGCTACATAGTCAGTTGCACAACTGAATGCATTCATCTGAAATGTCTTCCACGTTTAACCCAACCCCTCTGATTCAGAGAGTTGCGGGGAGCCGCCTTAATCAACATCCACAGTGCCCGGGGAGCAGGTGTTTTTGGGGGTTAACTGCCTTGCGGATTTTTCCCCCCATGCCGGGTCGGGGATTCAAACCAGCAACCTTTCGTTAACTGGCCCAATTCTCTTAACCACTAGACTACCTGCAGCCCCAGGAGGCTCTGGTTCGCTTGGAAAATTAGACTGCAATGTGGAAGGTAGAGTAAGGTACTGCTTTGATGTTCCACAAAATCTGAGCTTTGAGCTATCACTGCTCCTCCATGGTGCACGGCCAACGCACACCCCCCTCTTACAGAGCGATACTGTGTGGGTGCCTAGGCAACCACAGGGTTCCTTCCACTCTGCAATGAGGCAATGCCACTTGTGCATATACAGTGTGGGAAATGGGATACTGAGTCAGTTGCGCAACTGAATGTATTCAACCAAAATGTGTCTTCCACATTTAACCCAACCCCTCTGAATCAGAGCGGTGCAGGGAGGAAGCCGCCTTAATCGGCACCCAGGGAGTAGTTGTTGGGGTGTTGCTCAAGGGTCGAACGGCAGATCTTTCCACCAAGCTGGTTCGGGGATTCGAACCAGCGACCTTTCAGTTATTGGCCCAACGCTCTTAACCACTAGGTTACTTACCAGCCCAGGGTTGGTGTGTGGGTGGGTCCGCACAAATGACAACCTACAGAAAGTGTTGCTGCAAAGTGTAGGACACAGGAGAGCTAGGCCTAACTCGTTCAATCTCTTCAACTCTATATTCTCCTTCCTATCGTTTGCCCCTTCCTGTCTTTATAGCCTTGCTTTCTAATTAACACTGGTTGCTTTCTGATGTTGTCCCAGTTTTATGAGCACCATAAAGTGCATCAATACATTGAATAGCATACGCAGCCAACTGGCCAATGGCTGCTGAGAAAAAGATCCCATTTCCCTCCTACTACTACTATCCCATAGTGCCTGAGAGCCCTGGGCTTGTTAGAGCCACGCTCTCTGCTGCCTACACAGGCACAATGTTTTGCTTGGCTGTGGGGTTCCCCTTGGAAACAACAGCTTGTGCTCACCGAGATGCTGTTTAAAAGCTTTTAAGAAATGGCTATGCATGGTGGAAGGAAGCTTGGTCTAGGCTGCATTATTAAGTAGGGCACTGGGTTGAGGTACTATGAGGCTGTGTAGAACAAACATGACCTTCTGACATGCTGAGTAAGGAATCACGTTAGTTATATTCATGACATTTCTATTTGCAATGTTCCACAACGTTTGCCTTCTGAACGTGGCCCTGCACTGCTCTAAGCAACTAATGCGCTTGTTCAGAAATATTTACCTCTTACTCTCCCAATAACCTTTAGCCTGACCACTCCTCTCCACTCTTGGCCTTTGTAGGACTACAGCCCAGAGACCACATTGATTGTTCTCTCAAATATCTATAAATAAATAGTTGGAAGATGTGCTTGCTGCCACACCACATTGCATCAGTGCTAAGGACTTGTGTGTGTTTGCACCAAAACAGTGTTTACAGAGCACATTTGTAGAAAGTTTTCATTGAATATCCATGTACTGTGTTAGGCAGTACATGGGTTGTGTTATTGACTGTACGCTTGTTTGTGTAACTGTGTTTGTTTTGTCGCACTGCTTTGCTTTGTCTTTGCTCATGAGTTTGTATGAATGGTTTTGCGTTTAGATACAGTTGCAGTGAATATTGTTGTATGACAAAATGGATGAATGACTACATTAATGTGCATTTAGGATATAGGCATCGTGTAAAACTAACCTGTCTCACGACGGTCTAAACCCAGATCACGTTCCCTATTAGTGGGTGAACAATCCAATGCTTGGTGAATTCTGCTTCACAATGATAGGAAGAGTCGACATCGAAGGATCAAATGACTTGTGAAAAAAACACTAGGCCTATATCCTAAATGCAAATAAATGTAGTCATTCATCCATTTTGTCATACAACAATATTCACTGCAACTGTAGGCGACACTGAACCTATTACCGTATCACAAATGTAACAATGTATTGATAAAGATGCATGCAAGGGCCTATTTATCTATTGATGCTAGGGCAGGGCGATATGGCTAATAAATTATCACGAGGTGTGTGTGTGTGTGTGTGTGTGTGTTTCATTTGATAATGATGATTATCACGATATTAATCAAATAATGTTTAAAAGGTGCATATCTGCGTCAGACTCAAGAATGCCTGAACAAACCAAAGGCTTTAATGTTTCTTATTTGTCAGAAGTAGAACTCACAAATAACATTAACTCCACTTTTTTTAAAAGCTGTAAACCCTTACAAGTCATGAGCAAGAAATACAATTTTAAAATAGTGCAAGTCAATATGCATTATAACTGTTAGGCTAAAAGCACATCACAGTTTATGTTGGGGTAGTTGTTGTCTTAGAAGTTACAAGCAAGAAAGACAAGTCTGTCTACAGTCTCTGGCTTTAAAGCTGCCCTATGGAAGGTCACTATGTTGCCACCTGTGCTAAAAACACGCTCTGGGGGGGAGCTGGTCGCAGGAATGCACAGGTAGCACTTTGCCAGGTGGCTGACTTTGGGATAGTTTTTTTTTGTTTTTTTGGGTGGATCTTCCACCAGTCCAGTGGATTGGTTTCACTGTCAGAATCAGGAGACTGAAGGTAGCAGCTGAGTTCCTTTTGTACCAGCTGGATTTCAATAAAATCTGTGTTGGTGGAGAATGGCTTTTTGGAAAAACTGCCCAGTAACTTTCTCTTTTTAGCTGTCAGTTGTGGTGAAGCAGAAGCAGCAGCAACTTCTCCATGTGCTGGGCTTGGGTTTTCATGTCCCTTATTTACCATCTCTGAGACAGCTCTTGCTTTTATGTGGCCCAACTTCTCCTCTTTGATGTAATGTGTTTTAAACCGACGAGGCTATGCCCAGGAGGTCATCTGTGGCTAGGTCATCATATTTCTCATTCAGATCGTCCATGACTATCGTTTTGATGGTTTGGGTGAGCACTGTTTCACCATCATCAGGTTTCATGACCTCTGTATTGAACAGGTGTAGTACTGGCTTCAGGTAAGACACACTGACATAAGACTCGCCAGACAGAGCATCGGTGAATTCTAGGAGTGGGGTCAATGCCTGGTTGATGGACTCAAGAACATCTATGTCAGTACAGGTGGGAGCTAAGTCCTGGGTTTTCTTGTCACTGGACAAGACCTGTGAAATGGCTTTCTCCTGCTCCAGTACTCTTTGCGTCATCTTTTGACGTGATCGCCACCTGGTCGGCGACTCGGTCACCAACTCGTGCTGGGGTAGGTTGTTCTTTTTGAACTGCCAGGTCTCTTCTTTTTCCACCAATAGGAAATGGCACCTACCACCTTCTTACACACTCCAATTGCTCTATCCACCCATTTTGTCTCTACCCACTCTCTCTAAGAGAAATCAAGAGATTTTAATAAAATGTTAATCTCAATAATCCCTTTAGTTATGTACAAATGTAATATTTATTCATCAATTGATGGAAGAAGAAAAAAGTACATTTTAGTTTCATCTAACCAATTACTTCAATATACACAATTGACAAGGTTACTTACCAATGGTCAAGTGCAGACGATGTCCAAAATATTGCAGTCGGTTCCATTTGTTGATTTGAGCAGCCTTCTCCACGGTCGCACCACTATCCGTTGTAATGCAGACCTGTCTGTCTTGACTGAGTCCCCAGGAGGTGAGAGCGTCAATGAGCCCCTCTGCTATAGCTTGAACTGTGTGGTCGTCGGGAAAGTATGATGTTTGAAGGCATTTATTTAGAAGATTCCACTCTGAGGCTAATATAAGGCTCTGACGTGTGACTAGACCACCGATCAGTGGTAGTAGTAGCAAAATACGTAAAATGTGTCTTGAGCTGTTCCTCAACTTTTTCCCTACACTCGGCGTAGAGAGAAATGTTTGTGGCCAGGGAGCACGTACCTGGGGTCAGTTAAATTGATAAGCCTCTTGAAACCTTCCTTTTCGACTGTGCTAACTGGTAGCATGTCCTTAGCAATGCATAATAGCATTTGTGATGTCTTTGTCTTCTCGATGTTTGATCGTAGGGCATATACGCTGTCAGTGTTGACTGCTTCGGGCGAACATCCCTAGATTGGCTGGTGCTTGAGGGGCGTTTATCAATACCGTGGCGCAAACTCAAACTTCCTGCATATACCAAAGAGTGATTTTGCTTCAAAAGGTGAAAAGGGTTTGTCGAATTACCAGACTTGGTAGCCACCTGTCTACGGCACAATTTTCACCGAACATTGCTCTGCTCTTTGTCGGACTTCAAAAAGCCAAACCACTTCCAAATAACTGAAACAGTTGAACCCTTTTTATCAATAATTTCTTAGTTGAAAGCTGCTCCTTCTCCATGGCTATCACTGCAACTGTTTTTGCCTACATCACTCCTTTTTCGTGGTTAATAGTGGCTACTCTATCACTCGAGGTGCTAAGTGGCTTTTAGTGGGCGTATACCTCTCCACCCTTATATTGTCACTTCTCTGCATGTTCCTGCTGTGTCAGAGATGAAATGGACTGCTGTACCTAATGATTCTATCGACATTATCGAAAATGTACCTAAATGTTTTTAGAACGTTATTGAGGGAAGTAATTACCTTTAATTATTGACTTATCGCCCAGCACTAATTGACGCCCAACTGATGACCTCCCTATATCCATAGAAACATCAGTGTGCAAGCACTGTTCGCCATCAATGAAGTCTACTCAGACAAGAGTCTCTCCGATTTGGATTTTTCTTGATTAAGCAGTTTTAAAAAATATATATTAGAATTTGCCTACTATTTCTAACATGTGTCTTAGCATTAAAATGGATGATTCATTTGTGCACTGACAATCACATTCTCTTTTTATTGCATTACTGTAAATGCGCTTTAGCCCCTTACACTCCTGGAAATTGGCCTATATGGATAGGGCCACATTTTTAAATGTTTCTAACAGAAGAACTATGAAAAGCATATGCATGATGATGGTAGAAACAAAGAGAACACTGGAGATTATGGAGAAATAATATGACCAAAGATGAGGACACGAGACTGAATCCAAACATTACACTGTAGATTTTTTTGCATTTTACATTTACTGTACTTTTCACAGAATTTGTCAAGAACAAAATAAAAAAATACTCTGGAACATTCAGTAACATAACAATAAGTGTCTCTAAGTGTCCACACCTCTCCAAACTGCACATTTCCTAAGTAATTTCAATGCACTTTTATGACTCAAGGAAAGAGCCTTGAACTATAAGGAGCTCTCCTAGCTTTGCCATTGAGGAACTGAGGCAAGCACACTTGTCGTTTTTTTTGTTTTGAACAAAGCTCTGTCTCCCCACAATCATACAATTGCTGCTGTTCACATTTGTATATCGCAATCTGGGTCAGGTGGGCGTAATCTGAAAGCTTATTCTATTGCCAACATGGCTAGCTACGTTATAAAATATGATCTTACAGTGTTAGGCTTTCAAAAGGCACTTCAGGGAAACCGATTTTGTAATTTTGGTGCGCATAGAATTGAGTCGCGTGCGTTCAAGTGTGTGTTCCGTGTCTAATTTTCTTCACAATACAACAAACTCATTCTCTTCAGGGCGTAACGCATATCATCCTTGTAACTATGAATCAAACATAGCGATCATAAACCTTGATACTGTAAATTACATGTCTTCAAATATGGAAATTTACAGCATTTCCTTCACTCAAACGACAAATGTGCAAAAGCAGCTCAATTAGCAGGAGGGTTGGGGGCATCTTGTTGTCGCGCACATGCTCAAGTTTATAACAGCTGTCAGTTAAAACCCATACAGAGCTGTGAAGCGGCGAACCTGAGCTCTGACGTCATGTATAGCATGTCACTCTACAGCCACTGCATTCCAATTTAGGCACTTATCAATGACCCGTATACGGGATGACATGACTGAGGGTGGAAAGGGCTACATTAAGTTTGATTTGATGCCTGACGCTCTCTCATCCCTCTTCCCACTCCCCCAGGCCTACGAGCTCTCCACTCTAACAGGCACCCAGGTCCTCCTCCTGGTGGCCAGCGAGACAGGCCACGTCTACACGTTTGCCACACGCAAGCTCCAGCCCATGATTACCAGTGAGACGGGCAAGGCGCTCATCCAGACGTGCCTCAACTCGCCCGACTCGCCGCCCCGCAATGACCCGTCCACCGACCAGCGCATGAGCGCCACAGGCTTCGAGGAGACGGACCTCACCTACCAGGTGTCGGAGGGTGACGGCTGCACAGAGCCCACCAAGGTGAGGTGGTTACAGTCTCCTGGGGTTAACGCAACCGATGGCTGCTTCAGAGCACCTGGGTTACCATGCATCGAGTTACCTAATGCTGTCTTATATGGTGATTTTAGCCTAGCAGTTGCATGGAGGTGTTTTTTCGAACTCATAGATCAACAAACATGTTGTCACACTTTTTTTGCATACTGTGCGTAATAATAATAATAATAATAATAATAATACTACTACTACTACTACTACTACTACTACTACTACTACTACTACAGTATGTGGAAGAGGTATTGTTGCTCTGTTCATTCTTTATCCTGTTGGGATATGGGCACAGGCTTCAGAACCAAAGAGGGTGGCTAGGTTACTATGCAGTGCCGGAAAGAGAACCAGTGTAGAATGTCTTAACTTGTAGTAGCATTCGGCATCCCTTGAAAAGCAAAGGTGTTAGCGGTCTTAGACTTAAAGGCACTAGCCAGTGGTAGTTTCACCTCCTTATTCTGGTAAAAAAAAGTGTGTGTGGGAGAAGAAACTTTCCAGCCAGAGAAACCTTTTGTAGCCACCATAAAAATGTATTCACGCAACAACAAAAAAAACTGGATCAAAGTCATAGTACAACATCACAGGACATCATTTTGCTTAAACGGTTGACATCACTACATGGGTCCTTTAACCAAAGCTGACCGATGGGTTAGCTGGTACGTCTCCTTAGACTTCACTGTTATTCATGAGCAAATGAAAAACAAAAAATGCTTCGCAGTAGATTGAGAAAAATAATATTTGGCCTCTTTGTCCATATATGGGATGGTTTCCTCTAGTTTCTCTCTTGGCAGAGGGCTGATTGCATTCCATATAAGCTGCAGCTGTTTTCAGCGTTGGTTGGAGACCGTGATTTTCAAGGAAACGTGGTGAGCTCTATGTTAGGAGGTTCAGCGATGTACGCCAACCTGAGGCTAAATCTTTTGCTTGAGTAAATAAAAAGGGCCTTTGTTGGGCTAGTCTTGCGCTTTATTGTCAACCACTTGTTGTCAGTTTCATCTCTCACCTGGCTTAATACAGAGGGGAATAAATGGTAGCTTCCTCGGATGGTCATGTTGCTGGCTAATTCACCAGGCACAGGCCTACACTTTCGCTTTGGAAATACAGCGTGAGCTACAAAAGTTCACATCAATATTTTTATTCATGAATGGCCCATTGGCCCCCTTTTTAAAGCAGAGAAGCTTATGATAAGTGACAACAAATCATGTCATGATGCGCAGTTAGTGTAATGAAATGGAAACAAATTCTGAAGTGTTAATTATGAGTGATGATGGCAAAGATTCTGGATTTTTCAGCTCATTAAGCTTCTTTACTCAACCAAAAGCCAGACTTGCTTTTGTTGGTGATGAACCACGGTACTACTTTGGCTCACAGGTGACGTGGCGGGAGGAATCCTCACTGCTCACCCTGTGGAGAGGAAGTTTCTATTTAAAAGGGTGTCTGTCTGACAAGTCACCTCGGTTGTGGTGGTGTGCAAAGCACTGATAGAAAGACGGAGTGCAGATGAGGAGGTAGAGCCGCATGCTGGTGCTAGTAAGTTATCAGGAACGCTGAAATACAGATGGACAGGGACGCTGTTCTGGAGCAGAAGTGGGCTGGGCTGGGGTTCTGGACTCAATCAAATCAGACCACAGCCAGACACCCACAGTCAGTGTCATAACAAGTAACAGGCCATCCAACGCAAACTTAGTAGGGCATTGCACTCATAATCTAGTTTTTCATTGTTTGCTTACTAGTTTTGTCCCCTCTCTTTTGGAAGAGAGTCGTTCAGCAAATGTTTATGGAGGAGGAAATGGACTTATGCTCAGAGGGATAACTTGTTCAAATAGGCTAATGTAGATGTCCTCTAGAAAGGAAACCAAGTGCCCTAGACTAGAATGCATGATAATGAATGCAAGACTCTGAATGCGGTCAGTTGAGTCGGTTTATTTTCGCTTTATGGGCCGAGTGTCTGAGAGTTTTCGCTCCACCTTGTACTTGATTGATGTATTAAGGTCACTAATTAGTAAAGAACTCCCCTCACCTGGTTGTCTAGGTCTTTATTGAAAGGAAAAAACGAAAAACCTACAGACACTCTGGCCTCCGTAGAATTAGTTTGATACCCCTGAGGTAGTTCCTCCCTGTGGGCCCACAAAAAGGCTAGGGTTAAAATGTCCCATTGTTGACAGTTTGATACCGGTTCCTTTTACATGCTGTTCCTTCAATTCGATACCGGTTCCAAAGATGTGTGTATGTGTGTGTGTAGGTTTCTGACTATATTCAATGGAAATAAGTATCACCACTAACAAATGTTTTTTTACATTTTATTTACATTTTTACAAGCGCTTCAAAGGTGCATTTTTAGCGCTGCTGGAACAAAAGTGCGGCTGAATGCAGCATTGCTGTCGGCACACTTGACATGTCCTGCAGTTGAGTAGTAGCCAGCCAGCCTACTACCCAAATGTTTCTGTTCAAGTTTTCCCTTTGCAGTTTGTTTATTGACAAGCTTTAAACTAAGCCAAGCTGTTACATCTTAGTAGAACTGCGGCACACATCTGTGCATTTTCTCTCCGCCGCGCTACAAACGGGACACACGTAAAGAATGCAGGTGACGGTGAATATACCCAATGCAAGCTCAGAAAGTACATGGCAACTATTAAAGTGGCACTCCAGTCTCCTTTTCATCTCATTTAACACCTGATTTACTTTAAGCACCAATATGTCACCTTTGGGCGACCCAGCCAAATTCACATAGACGTATGTCATTCTCAATAAAGCAAGTCTATGAAGCAGTATATCTGTTTTTATATGCGCTATTTCTATGCTTGCTATACTTAGGTTTTTGCATCTTTTACTTAAAAACCTCTTAATAGGGATAGCCCCCCTTTATTCAATTTTCGCCTAAAATGTCATACCCAAATCTAACTGCCTGTAGCTCAGGACCTGAAGCAAGGATATGCATATTATTGATACCATTTAAAAGGAAACAGTTTGAAGTTTGTGGGAATGTGAAATTAATGCAGGAAAATAACACATTAGATCTGGTAAAAGATAATACAAACATCTGGGTTTTTTTGTCCCCCATCTTTGAAATGTATGAGAAAGTCCATACTTTCAGATAGGAGTCTAGTTGTTATTTAGATTTTGGCCATCAGATGGCAGCAGTGTGTGCAAAGTTTCAGACTGATCCAGTGTAGAATTTCATCACTGCACAATATTATGTATCAAGTCTGCCAGGAGTTTGTCCAAATGTGCCGAATTGATACATTTTCCAAGTACATAACTATAGAGAGCATACAAAAATGCTATGGTAATATTTTTTTTTAGTTTACACACCCAGGAATGTTATAGATGATGGATCATTAGCTTATACACTTTCACACATCTAGATGGCCGGGCAGGGTGGGTGTGGAGCCAGAGACAGCAGTGGGGTCAACCTGTAAGACCCCAATTCCTACATTTGAACATAGTTTTATTTGATAAAATCAATTTATGCTACAGTTTGTCTGGGACCCTAAGGATGACAAATCAGAGCAAGATTACTGAATGTAAGTACATTATTTACCTTCAGAGGGGAATGTATCCAACCAGTTGCCATGATAAGTTTTTGTTGTTGTTGTGCACTTAAACAATAGCATGGTATTTTGTTCACTGTAGTAATAGCTAGAGGTCGACCGATTTTATGATTTTTCAATGCCGATACCGATTCCAATTATTGGAGGACCAAAAAAAGCCGATACCGAATAATTGGCCGAATCTTATTTTTTTTATTTTTAAAATCTTTTTTTCTCATTTTTTGTCAATTTTGGTTATAATTTTTTAAAAATGTGTTTATTTTATATATTTTAAATTTTTTATATTATTCTACATTTTTATTTAACTTTAAAAAAAAAAAAAATGTATTGTAATTTGTATTAATTTGTTCTCAGAACATATGAAAGCTGGTGGTTCCTTTTAACATGAGTCTTCAGTATTCCCAGGTAAGAAGTTTTAGGTTGTAGTTATTATAGGACTATTTCTCTCTATACTATACCATTTGTATTTCATATACCTTTAACTATTGGATGTTCTAATAGGTACTTTAGTATTGCCAGCCTAATCTCGGGAGTTGATAGGCTTGAAGTCATAGCTGCTAGCAAATGCAGGAAAGTGCTGTTTGAATGAATGCTTACGAGCCTGCTGCTGCCTCCCACCGCTCAGTCAGACTGCTCTATCAAATCATAGACTTAATTATAATATAATAACACACAGAAATACGACCCTTAGTTTCCGGATTTGACCATATTAATGACCTATCATTTAGAAAACAAAACATTTCGGTGAAATACGGAACCGTTCTGTATTTTATCTAACGGGTGGCATCCCTAAGTCTAAATATTGCTGTTACATTGCACAACCTTCAATGTTATGTCATAATTACGTACAATTCTGGCAAATTTAGTTCGCAATGAGCCAGGTGGCCCAAACTGCACATACCCTGACTCTGCGTGCAATGAACGCAAGAGAAGTGAAGGAATTTCCCTAGTTTAATATTGCCTACTAACATGATTTTCTTAACTAAAATATGCAAGTTTAAAAATATATACTTCTGTGTGTTGATTTTAAGAAAGGCGTTGATGTTTATGGTTAAGTACACATTGGTGCAACGACAGTGCTTTTTTTCGCGAATGCGCTTGTTAAATCACCCGTTTGGCGAAGTAGGCTGTGATTCAATGATAAATTAACAGGCATCGCATCGATTTATATGCAACGCAGGACAAGCTAGATAAACTACTAATATCAACCATGTGTAGTTAACTAGTGATTATGTTAAGATTGATTTGTTTTTTCTAAGATGTGTTTAATGCTAGCTAGCACCTTACCTTGGCTCCTTGCTGCACTCGCATAACAGGTAGTCAGCCTGCCATGCAGTCTCCTCGTGGAGTGCAATGTAATCGGCCATGATCGGTGAGCAAAAATGCCAATTACCGATTATGAAAACTTGAAATCGGCCCTAATTAATCGGCCATTCCGATTAATCGGTCGACCTCTAGTAATAACTACTGTTAATTGGACACTGCAGTTAGATTAACAATAATTTAAGCTTTCTGCCCATATGCACATGTCTATGTCCTGGAAAGTTGGCTGTATACAACATCATTCTAATCAAATTAGTGCACGTTAGCAACAACCGCCCCGGTTTAGGGACACCCATCCCGTAGAGGTTAAAGTTTTGTACACCAGCTTAAAATACAATATTTTTGGTTATGGAAAATATATTTCACATCGGTTTAGATGGTACACTGATTCTCTACACCACAGATGTCAAACTCATTCCACAGAGGGCCGAGTGTCTGTGGGTTTTTGCTCCTCCCTAGTACTTGATTTATGAATGAAGGTCACTAATTAGTAGGGATGCACGATATATTGGTGAACATATCGGGTGTCTAGTTTTAACGTCGATGTGAAAAAACAATGTCAAAGCTGACGTGCATACCTATATAACGTAGGTACATGATGTAATGACGCCGCGTAAAATGTTGCGCCACACGTGCAACACAGCATTCCTAACCTAGCCCACTATGTCTGCTGTGTGGATCGAGGGGTCAACAAGTCGAGCAGTCATTTGAAAGAGTAAGAACATTTCAGCGAGACAACTCAAAGGCGAAATCCATTAAAACCAAGATAATGGAATTCATTGCCCTTGACAATCAACCGTTCCCTGTCGTGGGTGATGTTGGCTTTTGCTGACTGGTCGAGCACCAGTACACACTACCAAGTGCGCTATTTTTCAGATGTTGCCCTACCGGAGTTACACAGTAATAGTGTCACTGCTATTAGCTTCACGACATACTATGGAACGCCGTTTGGGTCTTTGCGTGTCAAAAAAGATACAGTAGCACTGTCAAAGCTGTAAAAATGTCTGCAATCACCGGCCACAAACAATGTGTTTACAATACCGTGTTGGTAATAAAGCATAATTTGTTTGACCGCAACTTCTGGGGTAGCTAGCTTTAGCTTGGTAATGTTACCTAGCTAGCACCAATACAATCAGCCTGAAAACAATGACCAGTAGAAACTGCAGTTATTTTCATTCTTAGCAATGATTTTATGACTCCTTGTAAGTATTGTTGTTCGGCTATTGAAATTTAACTTCAGTTCATGAAAATAAATAGCCAACTTAACCCTGTTGCCCAAAGCTAACGTTTATAAGCAGCCAGCTAGCTTCTTCTGGCTAGTGAGGCTTGACCGGGCCAGGATATGTGTTGTGAAGCTAGCCACAGTAAGGGTTAGCCACAATAGTGGAATTTGCGATTTGCCTTCAATATAAAGGTATGTAATTGACAGTGATGCAAATGTATACAAATAGAATGCCATACTTTTATTTTGAAGGCTAACCACAAAGTCCAATATGTGGCTAATCCTTATTAGCTTAGCTTCACATAGATGGGTTCGACCACCATTAATCAACTAAGAACTGTCCTATAAATTAGGGTTATTTTAGATGACACCTAGCTATATAGTTAGCTAGCTAACAGACTGTTTTATGTTTTTGGGGAAGAACATGGGGACATGTAAATGCCAACAAAATAACTTTTTGGTGTGTGTGTGTGTGTGTGTGTGTGTAACCTTTTATTTAACTAGGCAAGTCAGTTAAGAACAAATTCTTATTTACAATGACGGCCTACCCCGACCAAGGCCAGACGGCGCTGGGCCAATTGTGCATCGCCCTATTGGACTCCCAATTGCGGCCTGATGTGATACAGCCTGGATTCGAACCAGTGACTCTAGTGATGCCTCTTGCACTGAGATGCAGTGCCTTAGACCGTTGCGTCCGTGTGTGTGTTAACTATTTAACTGTACTAGAATGCTTAAAAGGCCGCAAAAAAAATGTTTATATCGGGTATCTGTATTGTTTAGTTTTTTGGGGGGGGGGGGGCAAGGAAAATATTGGGTATTGGCCAAAAATGTCATATCGGTGCATCACTACTAATTAGTAAGGAACACCCCACCTGGTGGTCTAGGGCTTAATTGAAAGGAAAAAACAAAAACCAGCAGACACTAGGGCCTCCATGGAATGAGTTTGATGCCCCTGATCTACACTACTGAACAAAAATATAAACGCAACATGCAACAATTTCAAAGATTTTACTGAGTTAGTTTATAGAAGGAAGTCGGTCAATTTAAATAAATTCATTAAGCCCTAATCTATAGATTTTACATGACTGGGCATAGTCCCCCCCCCCCATAAAATAGCTTTATTACACAGAAATACTTTGAGAAATGCTCACCAACAGGTATGTAAACAAACTTGTGCCCAACATTTGACATAGACACTTTTTGTGCGTATGGAACATTTCTGTGATCTTGTATTTCAGCCTCAGAAATTGCAGCCCAAAAAAATACTTCAGAGTTCAAGTAACAGACACATTTCAATATCAACTGTTCAGAGGAGACTGTGTGAATCAGGCCTTCGTGGTCAACTTTCTTGGGCCAAGAAACATGAGCAATGGATATTAGACCAGTGGAAATCTGTTCTTTTGGTCTGATGAGTCCAAATTAGCGATATTTGGTTCTAACCGCTGTCTTTGTTAGACGCAGAGTAGGTGAACGGATGATCTCTGCATGTGTGGTTCCCACCATGACGCATGGAGGACAGGTGTGCGCCTTTCCAAATCATGTCCAATCAGTTGAATTTACTACAGGTGGACTCCAATCAAGTTGTAGAAACCTCTCAAGGATGATCAATGGAAACAGGATGCACCTGAGCTCAATTTTGAGTCTCATAGCAAAGGGTCTGAATACTTATGTAAATAAGGTATTTCTGTTTAAAAATAAATTAACATTTCTAAACCTGTTTTTGCTTTGTCGTTATGGGGCATTGTGTGTAGATTGAGGAAAAAGTTGAATTTAATCCGTTAGAATAAGGCTGTAACGGAACAAAATTGGAAAAAGGGAAGGGGTCTGAATACTTTTTGAATGCAAGGTATATTTAATATATTTTCCTTTTATTATTTACTAACCCTACCACCCTCCCCTAATTGGAGTAAACTAATGGACAACAATACTTAGGCTTCTACTTTCAGTTTATACATGCTATATAAATTTTACGGACAGTATATATATTTTTTACTTGACAATTGCTACCAAAGCAAGCGGATTTGAGCATATTTAACGATTTCCCAGCATCGTTTGTTTAAAATGGAAAATTGTCTCATCTCGTCATCGCTGTCTCTCCCCTCCCATCCCCAGACTCAAATCTGCTTTGCTTGATTTTCATAAAGCTAGTTAGCACACCAGCTTGCTCACAAACTACTCCAGGAGCTTAGCCCTTTGATGGAATCCTTGACATGTATCAGCAACTTGTCAAATCTAAAAACACTCAGTGTGCTGACTGATGGACAGAGTGCATTATTTACCTGCAATGTTTCTCGGCATGACAGAACGCAAATACATTTGGTTGGTACATCCCCTTATCTGTACATATTTGGCTATCAAATTATCTACATACCATAAGCTACATAAAGTAAAGAGTCTCTCCAAATGCACTGATAACAGATCAATATCGTAAATATCTCTCCTGCTTTCTCCATTTCTCAGGACATGATGAAGCCGACGTTCACCATGGCCAATCTGCCTGCCAGTGTCAACACCCAACCCACGTCGTCCTCCTCTTCCTCCACCACCTCCTCCGTGGCCATGCACTTGCAGAACAGCATCCCTGCCACCTGCTGGCAGGTCTCGGCGGGCATCAATACTCACAGTGCCACCAGCAGTGCCAACGGCACGGTGCTGAAGACCTCGGCCACGTCAACGAGTGTCATGCTACCTGGAGGGTTCACCCTCATGTCCGGTGAGTGAGCGGGGGGGTCCTGTTTTTTAAATTTATCTCACTTTCTTTGCCTCATTTACCCCCTTTACCCACCTTATTGGCTTGATTTTCATCTGTGTTGCACCCAACTTCATTTACATCTATTCACCCCGCTGAATTGTTCCCTTGTTTCAGAATTGCCCTTTTTTTTATTGGTTGAAAGAATATTGCACCCCAATAAAAAACAATCCTCTGGGGCTTTTTGGCTGTGTGTTTGCATGTGGTTTGTCTGTGTGGGTGTGTTTTGACTGAGTGTGTTTTGTTTGAGTCTGTGTTGTCTGTGGCTGTACATTTTTCTGTGTAACTGTCTGTATTTTGTCTGAGGCTTTGTTCTGTCTGTGTTTGAGTATTTTTTTTGTCAGTGATGCTGTGTTTTTTGTGGCTGTTTGTGTGGCTATGTCCGTTTACCCTCCATCTTTTCTTTTGTCTTTCTCGCTGTGTTGTGTGTTTTCTTGGTCTATTCACCGGTACCACTGCGTGAGACCTGTGCACCGCTAATCTTCTCTGCGCGTCCTCTAGGCGCAACGCTTCCCCCTGGCACGCACACCATTCCACTCAGTCAGCTGCAGGCCTTCCAGGGCCCCTTGGCCCAGACCAGCATCACCACCGCAGGGCACACCCAGCAGGGCCAGCACACCACCCTGCTCCGCCTACCTGCAACTGTCTCGCTCACAGGTCAGGGGCTTCTTCACCCCGCCACGTCATGTTTTGGTTCCTTGCCAAGATACTTCCCGAGCATCAACTCTCCCTGGATTGCAAATCAACCCCTAGCTCCTACACTTTTCGCAAGCAATATGGCAACAATTCTGACTTAATGAAAAAAATATAAAAAAATTCTGCACAACAAATAATCTTAAAGATTAATTTATTCTCTGTACGACCGCAGCCGCCTTTAGTGTACAGCTTAACCAATTTTGTAATTTTTTTTAGACGATTCTGCCTTACCTGCCTTACCTATCAGAGGGCATGATGGAGCTACCACTATTTTGTTACATGCATCCAATCTTCTCCGATCAACCAAGGGGTTGATTTGGGATATAGGGTCTGTCTCCTTCTGTCTGCATGCATTTCTCACTCTGTTGAAGTTTGTGTCGAGTGTCTCCAAATTGAGCCCAGTTTGTTTGCATCTAGGATCCCAGTCATTTCTCTGTAGCTATCTCCCAATATCTCTATGCCTGTCTGTTAGTGTCCTTTTCGAGGTTTGTCTTTACCTCACTGTCTCTCTATTAGAGGTCGACCGATTAATCGGAATGGCCAATTACTTAGGGCCGATTTCACGTTTTCATAACAATCGGCATTTTTGGACACCAACAATGGCCAATTACATTGCACTCCACGAGGAGACTGCGTTGCAGGCTGACTACCTGTTACGCGAGTGCAGCAAGGAGCCAAGGTAAGTTGCTAGCTAGCATTAAACTTATCTTATAAAAAAACAATCACTTCACATAATCACTAGTTAACTACACATGGTTGATGATATTACTAGTTTATCTAGCTTGTCCTGCGTTGCATATAATCGATGCGGTGCCTGTTAATTTATCATCGAATCACATCCTACTTCGCCAAACGGGTGATGATTAACAAGCGCATTCGTGAAAAAAGCACTGTCGTTGCACCAATGTGTACCTAACCTTAAACAGCAATGCCTTTCTTAAAATCAATACACAAGTATATATTTTTAAACCTGCATATTTAGTTAATATTGCTTGCTAACATAACTTTCTTTTAATTAGAGAAATTGTGTCACTTCTCTTGCGTTCTGTGCAAGCAGAGTCAGGGTGTATGCAGCCGTTTGGGCCGCCTGGCTCGTTGCAAACTGAAGACCATTTCTTCCTAACAAAGACCGTAATTAATTTGCCAGAATTGTACATAATTATGACATAACATTGAAGGTTGTGCAATGTAACAGCAATATTTAGACTTAGGGATGCCACCCATTAGATAAAAATTTATTATTTCACTGAAAGAATAAACGTTTTGTTTTCGAAATGATAGTTTCCGGATTTGACCGTATTAATGACCTAAGTATTTCTGTGTTTTATTATATTATAATTAAGTCTATGATTTGATAGAGCAGTCTGACTGGGCGGTGGTAGGCAGCAGCAGGCTCGTAAGCATTCATTCAAACAGCACTTTCCTGCATTTGCCAGCTGCTCTTCGCTGTGCTTCAAGCATTGAGCTGTTTATGACCTCAAGCCTATCAACTCCCGAGATTAGGCTGGCAATACTATAGTGCCTATAAGAACATCCAATAGTCAAAGGTATATGAAATACAAATGGTATGGAGAGAAATAGTCCTATAATTCCTATAATAACTACAACCTAAAACTTCTTACCTGGGAATATTGAAGACTCATGTTAAAAGGAACCACCAGCTTTCATATGTTCTCATGTTCTGAGCAAGGAACTTAAACGTTAGCTTTTTTACATGGCAAATATTGCACTTTTACTTTCTTCTCCAACACTTTGTTTTTACATTATTTAAACCAAATTGAACACGTTTCATTATTTATTTGAGACTAAATTGATTTTATTGATGTATTATATTAAGTTAAAATAAGTGTTCGTTCAGTATTGTTGTAATTGTCATTATTACAAATGTGTATATATAAAAATCGGCCGATTACTCGGTATCGGCTTTTTTTGGTCCTCCAATAAATCGGTATCGGTGGTGAAAAATCATAATCGGTCGACCTCTACTCTCTATGCATCTCAGTCTCTCTCTTAATGTTTGTTTGAGCCTGGGCTTTAGTCTCTCTTTACATTGTGATAAAGGCAAAAATACTAACATTTAAAATGCAGTGAGAAAGCATGTTTGAATTAACTCCTTATGAGGTTTAAATATGGTGCTCTGCTTGCAAGCAGTCACAGGAGAGGGCTCATTTGTTGACGGGACAAAGGGAGGCAATGAGGATGGATAATAAGGACTCATGGAAGGGTAAACGGGAGCTATATTTTAGGGACAAGGAGCGGGAGGAGTAGCTAAGTCAGTGTGTAGATAGGGACAGGAATATAGGAAAGAGGATATTTTAGTCTGTTCAAGTTATTTTTGAGCAGGGCTAAAAGTAAGCCCCAGAGTTTTATCGGTTGTCTTAGCGGACAGAAAAAAGCGTGAGTTGAAAGAAAGTTCCACACTTCTGTCCAATGTACCCTCATTTTTTTAAATGCACTTGAATGTAATGTTGTGAAAATTCTGTGCAACTTCCAGCACGCGTTTACTGTGAACACTGAGGCTGTAGCCACTTTAAGTTAGTTTTAACAGGGGCCAAGTAGGAGACTGGCTATTTGATCATAATGTAGGCCTACCAGAGTGGCCTACCATCAAAAACAATGGAGAAAATGCATCCATAAAATTAACACAGAAATAGCTGTTCTATCATTCAGCCTACAGTAGCTGCCAATGTGTAATGTACAATGTACGCCTACATTCCTTGAGATTTTGGGAGGGAAAAACATGCAGAGTTTGACATTTAACCTGTCCACTTGTCCTTCAGATAAGGAGGTGACTGAAAATGTTGTGGTGTTTGATCCAATAAACCACTTTACAAAATAAAATGCATTATCAATCCCATACCATTTATTACAGAGAATCAGACAAATTACACACATGGCTACATGCAGCTCTCGCTTTGATCTCAAAACAAGCACATCTACTCACGCTGTAAACACAGTCCAATTCAAAGTAAACTGCACAGATCCATATACTGTAAGGCAATGGTCTATTTGCATCTAGGCCTACTGCAGCTCAGATTGGTTATGCCGCACTGGTCTGTGTAGAGTATGGGCTGAGTCATGTCTGTCAATAGAATAGAATCCTATGACGATGCGTTCTGCCTACAACAAAATCTCTTACATAGTTTGTTTTGTTTCTGTATATTCCATGAAAAGCGGCTAATATTGCTTTGACTCAATCACAATCGCCACAGTAAAAGGAAACCATCGATAGTGTTAACTAACAGGGAAAACTCTAGAAAGTTGAGTGAAGTTTAATCTGGTGCTTCTCTCAGTGGGCTGATATTTCTTCTGCGCGGCAGTCCCAGGGCTACTGCGCAGACACGCGCAGCTTAGAAAACGGACACATGGCTTGTGTCCGTTTTCTCACTTGGTCTTCATCTTCATGAACTGTCGTGAAAGTAGGCTAACAATGGGGAAATTCTTTAAAATTGTCAGTAGTAATAGCCCAAGTACTTTGTAAAATCACAACTGCTGAAAAAGGAACACCTTTTGTGTTTAAATAGCATATCTGACAGCTGTATAGATGGAGATTCTGTGTTACTTTTCTGTAGGTCAGTTAACCCTTGCTCAGCCACTTAACTGGTACACACCACTTCACTAACCCATTCATATTTACCACCCAACTCTAGTTATGTACCTATCAGAGGTAACATGCAAACTTGGCCTCCTATAATGAGTGTGCAAAAATTAGTTGAACGGAAAATTAATATTCTCACTCTAGGTGTGTGTGCGTCTTTCTCAGGTGGAGGGATGGGCCAGCAGCTGCAGGCCATTCAAGTTCACCCCAGCAGCCAGCAGAGCTCTGTGAGCCACAGTGACCTCTCCCACATCACAAGCAACTCCACAGGTAAACAACAACAACCATACACTCTCACAGCGGCCTGTCTGCTTATGAGCCCATTTGACTATAATGCCAATGTGATTTGAGGGTGGTAAACAGCAATGCGATAATATTATTAGTATTATGGGGGGGGGGTTTAATGTTAAGTGTTAAATTGCTATATGATGACTAGGAGGCTTTTTACCCCACTCTCAAACGCGACAAGCAGCAGTCTGTTTACAAGTTGATCTAATAATGAAATGGGCTTCTTGATGGACCCAATCCCAAGGAGGAGGGTCTGGAATGACTGGTGTAGCAGAGCAGTAGCCCCATCTAGAGGGCAAATGGAGAGACTGACATGAGTGCTACTTCTCAGTGGCAAGTGAAATGGACCTCTAGGCTCTAGCTCTTCCTCACTAGGCATTCCTCTAAATCTGAAAGGACTGGACAGGTATTAACAATATGGCAATTGCTGCTCCTTGCCTTCTCATAGGCAGAGATACTGTATACACTCGCATTATCTGCTGACCAATAAAATTTGATTTGAGATGGTCTTGTCTCCGCCCTAACAATGGGAGTCGTCCCAATGGCGGGAAGGCAGGCGGTCTGCTTACCGTTTGATGGGAGTAAACCCTCTCGCTATTTTTTCCAAACCCTCTCGCCAGTTTTTCAAAACTTTTCTGATTTCGGAAATGGGATTGGATTAAATGTTCGATTTTGGTATTTCAAAACAGAAAAACTAGAATGATTCTGATCATTTGGATTGGGATTTGGTAATCCAATCTGACCTTTAACCAAGATTAACCAATGATGTGTGTGTATATAAACCCTGGATTGCTGATGCTATGTATTGACCAATGAGAGGCTTTGAAGCCACCGGCCGCCACATTGGTACTCCCCAGAAGGAGCAGTCCTCCATAGGAATGAATGGAATTCTACAGTATTTCATAAAAATGTTTCAAGGTCAAAATGACACATATTTCAGTATTTATTTGTTGTAGTAGGGACAGTAACATTAGTACTCTTAAAAAAATAGGTTTAGGTTTTAGGTATATATAAAAAATGAAAAAAAGATTTGTATTTTTTTAATGTTCAGTTCACATAATATAATTGAAAAGTATGCATTTAAGGTGTCTAATAGAATATACTTGTCAAAAAACGAATGTAGACATTTAATTAATGCATTTCTAAAGCATCCAAAATCGTTATTTTTTTTTTTACAAGAAAAGAAACCGTGGTGGCTTCAATACAGCGCTTCCTGTCAGTCATCCAGGGTTCATACACGTCATTAAAATTATTAAAGGAGAAGTTTCCTTTTTTTACAACCAAATCTCTCTTTTGATGTAAATTGCATGTTTTATAGAAGGGTTCAGACACCTTTTTTTGTTGTTGTAATTTCACGTTTTTGAGAAACGTACCTCAAACAGCAAATCACTTCCTCGTGCTCGTGTAGTATGGGGGCCCTGAAAAAACGTGAAGAAAAAATGCTCAAACACCCAAATACGTAATTTTAGAGAGGAGAAAAACGCTCAGTATAGTGATGCAGGTCTTTTAGCTGTTGTACAAATGAAATTGTCATTCCAAACTTTATCCGCAATATTATATTCCATTTTGTGTGTTTCTCAAACATGTGAAATCACAAAGGTGTCCGGATCCCCTTCAATAATAGAGATTTGGTTGTGAAACAGTTTTTCCAAACTCAAAGGTAGTGATTATGATAGTTTTGATGCCATAAATGTGGCTGTTGATCCCACTGGATATAGAATGGTAAAAGGCATTACAACCGAGAAATGTCAATGTCACTAAGGTGGGGAGATCAACAACAGTATTCCATCTGAAAACCAAAGGTAACTCATTTTATTAAATGCTTTTTTTGCAGTATAGGTATGTGGTCATTTGTTACATTGAGAAGTGTCAAATATCATGTACTTGCAGTACAAGTAATATGCAGGCTGTTTTTAATCTTACTGTAATTTCCGGACTATTAAGCGCACCTGAATATAAGCCGCACCCACTGAATTTTAAAAAATATTATTTTGAACATAAATAAGCCGCACATGTCTATAAGCCGCAGGTGCCTACCGGTACATTGACACAAATGAACTTTACACAGGCTTTAACGAAACACGGCTTGTAACAAAAATAAATGGGCTTTAACGAAACACGGCTTGTAACAAAAAAAGAATAATTAGCAGTAAGCTTTAGTTGTCTTTTTGCACTGAGTCAATTCCTCACACTGCTATTTCCAACGTCTTATCATCGACTCATTAAGACCAAGCTCCCGTGCAGCAGCTCTATTTCCTTTTCCAACAGCCAGATCAATCGCCTTCAACTTGAAAGATGCATCATATGCATTTCTCCGTGTCTTTGCCATGATGAGGGTGACAAAATGACTACTGTAATCAGAATGATGAAGTTTGAGAGCACTCGATTTAATCTAAACAGTAAACAAAAAAGTTGTTTGACCTTAACCCGTTCGGCAATTTCATTGGTCTAATGAAAGCTTCATGCCCCCAAAAAACTGAGCACGTCACAGAATGTTTTTTTTTTTTTGAGAAAAAAAATTGAAAGCGGGAAAAATCCATATATTAGCCGCGTCATTGTTTAAGCCGCGAGGTTCAAAGCCTGGGAAAAAAGTTGCGGCTTATAGTCCGGAATTTACGGTAGTTGCCTTTATTAACATCGGTTTCTGTTTCACTATGACTGTGTAGAAGTAGTAACATTTAATGTTGAAGTCACGATTCATATTCATAATATGAATGAAACATGCAGAATATTGATATGCATGCCTCATTGCCCTTGTTGTCCTGTCTCCCTAATTCAGTGAGCCTCCCCACCACCATTGTCACGTCCTCAGTGCCCTCATCAATGGGTGGTCACATGATGTATCCCGGCGCCCACACTGTCATGTACGCCACACCTACGACCTCGTTGGGTGACGGCAGTCTGACCGTGCTCAACACCTTCCCACAGACAGCCCATACACAGTCCCATGACCCCGGTGAGCCAATCAGAGTCCAGACACCACAACTGGCCTAACAGGGTGCTGATATACAGTGAGCTCAAAGTATTGGTACAGTGACAACTTTTTGTTGTTTTGGCTATGTACTCCAGCATTTTGGATTTGAAATGATACAATGACTGAGGTTAAAATGCAGACTGTCAATCATTTGAGAGTATTTTCATCCATATCGGTTAAACCGTTTAGAAATTACATCACAAAATGGGGACCAAAAGTATTTGGACAAATTCAGTTATGTGTATTAAAGTAGTAGAAATGTAAGCATTTAGTCCCATATTCATAGCATGTAATTGTGGAGTGCCCCACGAATTGAGGCTGTTCTGAGGGCAAACGGGGGGGCTGAAACTCGATATTACGAAGGTGTTCCTAATGTTTTGTATACCCAGTCTGTCAGCTATAGAGAGACGAGAGGGCTGAGAAGTTTTGATCAGTCAGCTGTTGGATAACAAATACCGGAGTTTAGGTGCAGGTAGAGTCAAATCTATACTGTTATCCCAAAAATATAGCAAATTTTTTTTTTCTCCCCATTTTAGTTTTTAGATTATTCAAAAACAACTAGCATGGCAGGAGAAATCAGCATGCATTAAACTGAAAGAGGTGTTAATAGGCCAAGTCCTATTCCTATCAAATGGAAAGAAAATATACATTTGGGCCATTAAAACAATAAGACACCAGAGTGTCCGATCCTATAGAAATAGACTTGGGATTTTGGTCCAGATCATCTGACATTAGAGAGAAAAAATACAAATAATTCTGACCGGACATTTTGTGCTGCTTTGGTGAAACTCTTACCTGTGTCTACATTGTTCTCTTGCATTCTGTAAATATAACATTTATTGAAATGGGCTATAACAAATAGGAATATAGGCAATTTTCTCAATGTCATCCCATGCACTACCCTGCCTGACTCCACTCTTTACTGCATGGCGGCATGCAGTGAAGTTGAAATAGCTTAGTCTGTCATATCATGATGTCACTATTGACGATGGCTGTCAATCATCCTCAAAAGACGACACTATCGTAATATCGGCCAACCCTACTGGCTCGTTTATGTGTGCGATTAATTTATTGGATTTGTTTTTTCCCATCCCAACTAGGCGCTGTATCGCAGGTGTTCCTCACAGGGCATCCTGGGACAGTTCAGATCCCTGTGTCAGCAGTACAGCTCCACCCGGTAATGACACCCATGTCCCTCTGTCACCACAACTCTTACCTCAACACTACCCTCACTGCTCAACAATACTGTCACCTAATCCCCTTTCCCTTTGACCTGTAGATGGTGATTGGTCAGCAGTCAAGCAGCAGCAACCTCACAGAGCTTCAAGTGGTCAACCTGGACGCCCATCATCACTCAAAGGACGATTGACCCGCCCACATATCAATAGACTGCTCTACCCAGACACACATTTAAATGCACAAACACCAGGGGATCACTGACGCCTTGCCAACAGACTGCCACCCCCTATTTATTACTGCCTTTTCACAGCAATGATTTTGTTTTTTTTATAAACCTTGTAAGAATATGCACACACACACTTACAAAGGATTGAGGTGTGGTACTGCCATTTTACTTGGTATACATTTTTGTATATTTGTCTTATTTTCTTTCTCTGCAAGAGTTGCTTGGCTTGACATATCCACATGTTGCTGGGGCTACAGCTTCACATTTCAATCAGACACGTGTAGTGTGTGCACATACCAGTTATACGTATGTGAACTGAAGAGGTTTTGGTATTTTGTTTTTCTTACGAATGTATTCTCTTTTAAGCCCCCTGGGCATCCAAATGTTGATTACTTATATTTTTCTCATGTTGGCATATGAATGATAGCTCTACAATACCAGTTGCTGTCATTAGGGTAATCATGTTTTTATTTCATTTCTGGGGGGAAATGTGCCATTGATGCCAGTATCTATTTTCTGATAATGCTACAGTTAAATATATATATATGCACAGAAACAAAGCGTTACCCTCAAAATCAAGTATATGTCAGATTCACATATTTGTACTTTATGACTCTGCCATGTAGCTTGACTGTGCTATGCTTCTATGCTGTGCTAGAGTGGGCTGATACACTGACTTGCCCTTGTACTCGGGCAGGGTACCACCACTGGTTTAGGTAGTGCCCTATCATTCTGTATGTTAAGGAATTACTTTAGAACATCACAAGGTTTATCTGGAAGACTGGCGCAGGCACTTTTTCTCTTCTCTGTGTGAATCTACAGCACTTACTGTGTTGCTGCATAGATAGTACTGTATTTCCCATCAACTACTGAACTATTACCCCAATTGTAAAGGGGTGTTTTCAGGATGCTGGTTATGATTTCAATATTGAAGGACATTGTCTTAGTACATAATACCCAAGTTTTTATATTTTTTTTACACATGCAAGTATGCCGGTCTAGTTTGTCATAGACCTATTACAGCATTTTGAAGATTTAACTATCTGGGTTGTGTTCATCTGGGCTCCCAAGTGGCGCAGCGGTCTAAGACACTGCATCTCAGTGGAAGAGGTGCCACTACAGTCCCTGGTTCGAATCCAGGCTGTATCACAACTGGCCGTGATGGGGAGTCCCATAGGGCGGTGCACAATTGGCCCAGCGTCGTCGAGTTTTGGCCGGAGTAGGCCGCCATTGTAAATAACAATTTGTTCTTAACTGACTTGCCTAGTTATATAAAGGTTAAATATAAAAAATTAATTGGGCACCAAACGGAAGAAAACTACCATATCAAAGCCTGTTTAGCCCATATTTTAGAAATCTGCCCTGCAATGTGGGGTGTTAGTATAACTGCACAAGTGTGGTTTTTAAAGAGGAAATCATCAAGGCAGTATTTATCGGTGTGGTTCTCTTGGGCTCAACCATTGCCATCATGATGGAAAAGCAACATCAAAATGTTTAATGAGTAGTAATGTTAATTTACTTTTGTGGGAATTCTTGAAGGGCAAGCACCACTTTCTATCACTTAACTTGCCTGAAAAAAGACACACAAACACACACACAGCTTCATGCACACATTCTCTACCACGTGAACATCTTCTGAGATGGTTTTTGACTGTTAACCATTGTCACCTATGTAAAATATCTATTCTTCAATTTAAATGTATAAATAAAAATGTTTGTAGTTGGTCACCAATATTTCCCCACTTCCTGTATGAAACAAACTGAAAAAGAATGGCAGTAATATGGGCTCCCGAGTGGCACAGCGGTCTAAGGAACTGCATCTCAGTGCTAGAGTTGTCAATACAGACCCTGGTTTGATTCCAGGCTGTATCACAACCGGCTGTGATTGGTAGTCCCATAGGGCAGTGCACAATTGGACCTGAGTCGTTAGGGTTTGGCCGGGGTAGGCCGTCATTGTAAATAAGAATTTGTTCTTAACTGACTTGCCGAGTTAAATAAATAATGTTTGCCTTGCCGAGGTAGTTTCAGTGCTTTCTGGGTGGTGCATAGGGTTGGATTTATTAATCCAATGTATGCGTCAAATTGTACGAGTAATGGTCGCAGAAGGTGAATGTTGAACTTTTGTTGCACACATATGCAGATGATGCTGCGTTCCATTTTGCTCAATAATACTGTTGGTGTGATTGAAGCGTTATTGTACTTCTGGCATACCAAAACGCAAAAACACTAGGTGTGATCGAGGCAGAAATGTGAAATCCTACAGCCTGTCTCCAAGCCACTAGACATGTTCCGGATCTGGTATAGGGTCAGAAGGTACAAAGTACGACTGAGTAAAATCCATAACTAAACTCCGCAAGAAAAGAAATGTCCTTTTTCAGGACCCTGTCGTTGAAAGATAATTTGTAAAAATCCAAATAACTTCACAGATCTTCATTGTAAAGGGTTTAAACACTGTTTCCCATGCTTGTTCAATGAACCATAAACAATTAATGAACATGCACCTGAGGAACGGTCGTTAAGACACTATCAGCTTACAGACGGTAGGCAATTAAGGTCACAGTAATGAAAACTTAGGACACTAAAGAGGCCTGACTCTAAAAAACACCAAAGGAAAGATGCCTAGGGTCCCTGCTCATCTGCGTGAACGTGCCTTAGGCATGCTGCAAGGAGGCATGAGGACTGCAGATGTGTCCAAGGCAATAAATTGCAATGTCTGTACTGTGAGACGCCTAAGACAGCGCTACAGGGAGACAGGACGGACAACTGATCGTCCTCGCAGTGGCAGACCACATGTAACAACATCTGCACAGGATTGGTACATCCGAACATCACACTTGCGGGACAGGTACAGGATGGCAACAACAACTGCCCGAGTTACACCAGGAACGCACAATCCCTCCATCAGTGCTCAGACTGTCCGCAATAGGCTGAGAGCGGCTGGAATGAGGGCTTGTAGGCCTGTTGTAAGGAAGGTCCTCACCAGGCATCACCAGGCATCACCGGCAACGACGTCGCCTATGGGCACAAACCCACCTTCGCTGGACCAGACAGGACTGGCAAAAAGTGCTCTTCACCGACGAGTTGCGGTTTTGTCTCGCCAGGGGTGATGGTCAGATTCGCGTTTATCGTCGAAGGAATGAGCGTTACACTGAGGCCTGTATTCTGGATCGATTTGGAGGTGGAGGGTCCGTCATGGTCTGGGGCGGTGTGTCACAGGATCATCGGACTAAGCTTGTTGTCATTGCAGGCAATCTCAACGCTGTGCGTTACAGGGAAGACATCCTCCTCCCTCATGTGGTACCCTTCCTGCAGGCTCATCCTGACATGACCCTCCTGCATGACAATGCCACCAGCCATACTGCTCATTCTGTGCGTGATTTCCTGCAGGACAGGAATGTCAGTGTTCTGCCATGGCCAGCGAAGTGCCCGGATCTCAATTCCATTGAGCACGTCTGGGACCTGTTGGATTGGAGGGTGAGGGCTAGGGCCATTCCCCCCAGAAATGTCCGGGAACTTGCAGGTGCCTTGGTGGAAGAGTGGGGTAACATCTCACAGCAAGAACTGGCAAATCTGGTGCAGTCCATGCTGAGAAGATGCACTGCAGTACTTAATGCAGCTGGTGGCCACACCAGATACTGACTGTTCCTTTTTTTTTTAATTGTTGCGCTATTGGTGATGCCTGTTGATGTTAACATCATTCAGCTACTGTAGCTGCCCACCTAACATCAACAGGCATCACCAGTAGCACAACAATTAAAATTAGAAACCAAAAGCAAAGTTCCTGGCGATCATAGCGATCTGACTCCCCCCTTCTGTCTGAACTTGGAACATTCCTGTTCGCGGGCTTTGGCCACTGACCCACAACCTGATTGTTCTGCTCTGCGTTGTGTACTATTCCAATAATCTGAAGTTTGCTGGAATAACCATTTTAACTCTACTACACTCACCCCTTCTTAATTTCAGCAAACTTTAAGACATAAGGTAAGAGTTCTTCCTCCACAGGGGTAACCTTGACCAAGAGTCGTTCCTGTCCTGTCTTTTCACAATACTATTGCAGATCAACATAAAAGCCTAAAAGACAGCCGTGGTGTCGCTCTTCATTTCTTGGTTCTCCTGTGGTGCATAGTAGACCCGCTACAGATTGGTGCCGTGACCCGGATCAACAGATCAGCTGCAGCAGATCGCCGGGGGAGCCCTACACAGAGCTGGATCGACATCACACGTTTAGAACATTTGAGGGCAAGGTGAACTTTGGACAATATGTTGCGTACACCTCAGTTGTATGAGATTACAGAACAGGAGAGAGAAGACGTATCAGGTGTTGGTGATAACAATGTCCATGTTACTCCGGTTGGTGTTACTGTGAGAGGTCCACAAGGTATGGACACTGGGGTGGGGCGGGGGGCTCAGTTGGCCAGTATGGTGGAACATAGTGCTAGAGCCAGTCCTCTTAGATACCCAGCAGTCGACACTGGAGTGCCAAGTGTTAGTAGTAGCCAACCAGAGCATGTTACCAGTAGCCAACCAGGCAACGATAACAGTGAAGAGTCCCAGAAAGCCATAGGGGGTGAAAATGAAAACCAAACCCAACTGCAAGCCCTAGCAGAGTTAGTCAAACAACTGGGCAGTGAAATAGGAAATCAAGTTGCCGCTAGTCTAGCAGGGGCTGGTGCAAGTACTCCCCCTCCCCAACCAATAGTAGAAATACCTGATTGGTCAAAGGTCAACCTAATTCTGAAGTCAGACGTCAGAGAACCACCCCACTTCCGGGGTGATAGCACAGACTGGTGCACAGTGACTGAATGGCAAGAACTTATGCAAGCTTACTTGAAAAAGAAGGGATGCAGTATATCAGAACAGGGGCAAGAGATACAGGACAGACTGATGGGGCGGGCTAAAGACATAGTCAGAATTGGGCTCTGTGGAAACCCTCTTGTTAACATAAGCAGAGACCCTGAAGCCATATACAATATCTTGAGGCAGCACTTTGGAGAGGCAATCTCATCCACAATTCCATTAGGATACTTCTATGAAACCTTACCAAGACAGTCAGAGAGCTGCTTGGATTATTGGGTTAGACTGAACAAAGCAATTGACCTTGCCAATGAGTGCTTGCAAAGACAAGGGAACAGAGTGGATGATCCAGGTCATGAGGTGACCATGATGTTTGTTGAGCACTGCCCTGATCCAGCACTATATGCCGCTCTTAGGTGCAGGCCTATTGAAAATTGGACCGTTGGAGATTTGCAGGCAATGATTGACAGCCATCACCGAGAAAAATAATCAGCCAGACACAGGGCGCAAAGTACTGCCAAGGTAGAAGTTGTGATGACCCCCGACGCTTGGTGTATGACCCAACAACAAGCAGTCGGTCATAATAATTCAGCCACACCCATTAACAGTGATCAGGCTCCATTGAACAAAGTGATTTCTCTCCTGGAAAAGCTCCTGTCAACCCAGGAACAGAATCAAAGGAGAACTTCGGCCAGAACGCCACAAACTAATACAGCTGCTGGTCCCTGTAGAATTTGTAAGGCCTCAGACCATTCAACTCAGTCGCACTGCTTTAAGGAGGGTTTATGCTTCAAGTGTCACAGGACAGGCCACAGAGGCTTTGAATGTCCAGCAAGAAAACAAGTTGGAGAGGCAACTGCCGAGACTCCCCCTGGGCCCGCTAAACTAACATGCTCACGCCAAGAGGGGGGCAGTGTGGGCGAACATGTTACACCCCCACAGAACACCAGAGATATAAGAGCTGGAAACACATTGAAAACCGAGGCGATCTATCCGAAAATAGAGAGTAATGACAGTCTTTTCTATGTTCCAGTAATGGTGCAAGAAATTGTAGAACTTCAAGCTCTGATAGATAGTGGGTCTATGACCTGCACGTTAAGTGAGTCAGCTGAAGACACACTTTTGAGATGTAATGTGATAAAACCAGAGTCTAGAAAGCCAACTCAAGTAGTTCTTGTAGGCTGTGGGGGCAGCCAGGCACAGCCTAAGTATGAATATGACTTGAACATTGATCTTTTAGATTGCAAGATGGCAGTGTCTGTTTTAGTTGTACCTGGACAGACAGATAACATGATAGTTGGATCGAACGCCATAAAACACATAATGCAACAGGTTAAGAAATCAAAGTGGTATTGGGACAGCCTCTCCAAACCTGCCAAAGGAGATTCACATGGACTTTTACTCAGCATGCTAGCCAACGTGAACCGTTGGCACAGTGACAAAATACCAGACAAAGTGGGAACTGTAATGCTCAAACAGAGTGTGACTCTCATGCCTCAACATGAACATTTGGTCTGGGGAAAACTGAAAGAAAAGGTGCCGCTATCAGTTGGTAGTACTGTAGTCATAGAGGCCACCACAGCACAATCTGCACCAATAAATGTCCTAGTAGGACGCACTGTATGTCCTTTGAGGGGTGACAAGTGGGTCCCCATGAAAGTGATCAACATATTGGACCACCCTATTATTCTCCGCCGTAACACCAAGTTGGCCAATGTGCACCCATGCCTAGCCCTAGAAGACCTAGAGCTCTATGCCAGCCATGCTGAGAACCCCAGTAAGGTCCAGTCTGCTCTTCAGAATGTCACCCAAGCTGGGGAAGAATGTTCAGTTAGTGGAAAAAGGGCAAAGAAGGAGTATCTACAAAAGTTGGAAGAGTTGGGCTTAAAAGAAGTTGACATAGAGTCCTGTGAAGTGTCTGACATGTGGAAAGGAAAACTAGTGGACCTTATTGCTCAGTATGAAGGCATCTTCTCCAGGGACCGACTTGACTGTGGAGAAGCGAAGAACGTCATCCACCGTATCCGGCTGCCGTACAGGAGGGTCTCTCTATCCGACTACCAGAAACTGAGACAGACGGAGGAAATGGAGGAGCGGGGCATCATTCGAAAGTCCAGTAGTGAGTGGGCCTCCCCCCTTGTCCTGGTTTGGAAGCCGTCAGGAGAGTTGAGAATTTGCACTGATTTCAGATGGTTGAACCAGAGGACAGAGAAAGATGCATACCCATTGCCCCATCAAGCCGATGCTCTCACTGCTTTGGGAGGGAACTGCTTCTTCAGTACTATGGATTTGACTTCGGGATTCTACAACATCCCCATACATGAAGATGATCGCAAGTACACAGCGTGCACAACACCCACAGGTTTATTTGAGTACAACCGAATGGCTCAGGGGTTATGTAACAGCCCAGCAACATTCGCCAGAATGATGACCTCGATCTTCAGTGACCAGAACTACTTGTCCCTCCTGTGCTACTTGGATGGTCTCCTGGTTTTAGGGAAGAGTGAGCAGGAAGCCCTGGACCGTCTTGAAATGGTGTTCTCCCGCCTTAAGGAACACAACCTGAAGCTAGCACAAAAAATGTTGCCTCCTCAGAAAATCTGTCAAGTTTTTAGGCCATATCGTCATGGCAGAGGGCATTGCAACCGACCCAGGAAAAGTGTCTGCAATCAACGACATCACAGCAGCTGACTCGGTGGAAAATGATGGGAAAACACCTTCACCCACCAAGGTCAGATCATTTCTTGGTATGGCAAACTATTATTCCCACTTCATTGTGAGTTTCTCGGGTTTAGCCAAACCACTGTTTCGTCTGATTTCAGGACAGAAAAGTAAGTGGAAAGGAGAAAATGGAAAACCTCCTGGTGTGGCCTTAAAACGTCTGAAACCTGAAGACTGGACTTCTGAATGTGGGGAGGCGCTGGAGAAGCTAAAAGTTGCTGTCTCCCAAACAACCGTGCTGGCTCACCCAGACTTTAGCAAACCGTTTCTCCTATCAACAGATGCATCAATGGATGGCTTAGGTGCAGTACTTAGCCAGACATTTGAGGGTGAGAGTAGGCCCAGACCAGTAGCTTTTGCAAGCAAGACTCTGTCAAGGTCCCAGTCCCGTTACCCAGCACACAGATTAGAGTTCTTTGCTCTTAAGTGGGCTGTGTGTGATAAATTCACCCATTGGCTGAAGGGGAATAGATTCACAGTCCTAACAGATAACAACCCCCTGACATATATAATGACAAAACCAAAGCTAGATGCCTGTGAGCAGCGGTGGGTCTCTAAACTGGCCCCCTTCGACTTTGACTTGAAGTACATCCCCGGGCCCCAGAATGTCCCAGCAGACCTGCTTAGTCGACAGCCGTTCGTTGGAGCTAGGAAGGCAAGTGAGTTCCCACAGTATGTGACTTCAGAGTCCATCCAGGACACATTCAAACTGTCAGTCAATATCCAAGGTGGTGAGATCCTGGCTCAAGTCTCTTCTGAAGGAGTGAAAGGAGTTTTGGAATCCTGTCTGGAGTGGGATGCGAGTGTGCCAGTGCGCCAATTCCAATTAGCCCAGTATTCTGCCAGCATCCTTCAGCATGAAGGGGGAGTGGCTACTCTTCCAGTCCTTACTTCTGATGTGATACGGAGAAAACAGAAGGCGGATCAGGTGCTGGCCTGAGTGGTGTACTTTGTTGAGAGGAGGAGGAGACCTTCGCGGAGAGAGAGGGCTCATGAGACTGCCCAAGTGTTGAGAATGCTGAAGCATTGGGATAAACTCGAAATCAAGGATGAGATCCTCTACCGAAGATCTAAGGACAGAGTTGTCAAGAAGAGGTACCAGCTGGTGGTGCCAGACTTCCTTAAAGCCATCGTTCTGAGGGGAACCCACGATGAAGCCGGCCACCAAGGCCAGACTAGAACACTCCATTTGGTATGTCAAAGGTTCTTCTGGACTGGAATGGAAGGGGAAGTGAAGAAGTATGTCTCCTACTGTAAGCGCTGTGTGGTTGGCAAGACAATGGAGCCAGAGGCTAGGGCACCGTTGGAATCTATTCAGACCAGCACAGCGTTGGAACTGGTGTGCATAGACTTCTGGTCAGCAGAAGGAAGGGATGGAGAGAGCGTTGATGTACTTGTCATCACAGATCATTTTACAAAGCTGGCACATGCATTTCCTTGCCCGAACCAGACAGCAAAGGTGGTTGCCCAGAAGTTATGGAACCAGTTCTTCTGTGTCTATGGGTTTCCCCAGCGGATACACTCTGACAAAGGAGCAAACTTTGAGAGTCACTTAATTGCAGAATTGCTACAAGTGTCAGGAGTCAAAAAGTCCCATACCACTCCATATCATCCTATGGGCAACGGTCAGACGGAAAGATTCAACCGCACGCTCGGTAACATGGTCCAATCGTTGCCAGCGAGAGCAAAAGAAAGATGGCCCCAGATGATACAGAGGCTCACCTTCTCGTACAACTGTACCACACACGAAACGACAGGATTCGCACCGTTCTTCCTGATGTTCGGCCGAATTCCACGGCTGCCAGTGGACATCATGTTTGGAAGTACCTTGAAAAACGAAGACGTGTTGACTCATGACGAGTATGTTGACTCGTTCCAAAAGGACCTGCGAGAGGCTGTCAGGATCGCTCAGGCCAACACCACTGAAGCTCAGAAAAAGCAAGCAAGGCAGTATAACAAGAGAGTGAAAGGTACTGCCCTGGAGATTGGGGACCGAGTTCTCTTGGTAAACCGAAAGGAAAAAGGAAAAGGTCAACTTGCCGACTTGTGGGACTCAACGGTCTATGTGATCACATGGAAAGACCCGTCTGTGCACATCTACAGAGTCGAAAATCCTACTACCAAGAAGAGTAAAGTAGTTCATCGAAACTTCATACTGCCTGCCGGTGGGACAGACAGACGAGATGTCCACAGTAGCCTCTACTGCTTCAGAGGAGGACATAAACGCAGACAGTGGTGATGAAAGACCGGTATTCGATGTGGATGAGGATTCAGAGGATCGAAGGACTGCTGTCGGGACTGGAAGATGGCGTGAACATGAGAGAAGCTGCTCCTCAAAGCCCAGCGAAGGACATGATCTCAGGACAAGCAGCTAAATCAAGCACAGGAAGCTCCTCAATTATGCCTGGTGATGATTCAAGTGATCCTTCTGAAGATGACACAAGTAGAAAAGCAACGTCAGTGAGCAGTCTAGATGGCATCAGCAGTAGAAGTTCATCAGTCAGCGGCTCTGTATGCATAAGATCTACTAAGAAGAGAATGAGTAACCAGAGAGAGGTAGAGCGCAGAAACAGCCAGACGTCTGAGCTCACTGATACAGTCCTGAGACCAAGTGAAGGCACTTTGAGAACTCGGACTGGAAGAGTTGTGAAGCCTGTCAGAAGACTTTTAGAGTCAATGAGTCAAGTGATTGCTGAGCCGGACAAAAGAGAGCATCTAGCTGCCCTGATTCAAGCCTTATCAACTTTTGTTGAAGTGACAGTACCCCAGTGAAACAGAAGCCAGAGGATAGATTAAGGAAATGAGAAATACTTTATTAGGGGGTCATAGGTTGTATGTATATGGGCATATTTCTACCTGGCAAAGTCTCTTTGCTGTCCTTCTGGACGACTCTTGGTCAAGGTTACCCCTGTGGAGGAAGAACTCTTACCTTATGTCTTAAAGTTTGCTGAAATTAAGAAGGGGTGAGTGTAGTAGAGTTAAAATGGTTATTCCAGCAAACCTCAGATTATTGGAATAGTACACAACGCAGAGCAGAACAATCAGGTTGAGGGTCAGTCGCCAAAGCCCGCAAACAGGAATGTTCCAAGTTCAGACAGAAGGGGGGAGTCAGATCGCTATGATCGCCAGGAACTTTGCTTTTAGTTTCTAATTTTAATTGTTGCGCTACTGGTGATGCCTGTTGATGTTAGGTGTGCAGCTACAGTAGCTGAATGATGTTAACATCTTCGGGTTTTATTTAATTAAATGCATTTTATTTTATCTGGGTGCTTACGTCACCTACTAACACCCTGGTACTACCCATAGCTCCCGCTCTCCTCAGTCTGAGAAAACACTGAGAGAGAAAGGTATGGGTTGCAGATTACTGCTTTGTAGAAGTCCGTAACGTGAAATAAATAAAACGTCCCAAGGTTAATGCTGTAGATATTGTTATAAGGGAGTGTGAGACTATTGAAACACGTAACTTTCAGAGTTTTATTGTTTTTACTAATATAGTTTACAGAGTGCTAAAAGTGTTGCTAGCTAGCATGCCTTTCTGTGATGCAGACGGCTAGCCGAGCTACCGACTAGTAATGGTGTTGCATTATGGGAGATGTAGTTTTGGCCCTCTAAGGTCTGAATGGGATAAAGGCGATTTCACGTTGTAACTTGTTTGTGTTGCAGTGTTTTTGTACATGAGTTGTTGTATTTTGGTACTGTCAACACTGAAAGCACCTAGCAATGTATTGGGGATGTGAGACAGGATATGTGTTTTACCTTTCTTCATGCTCCTGTGTAGAACAGCTTGTCAGGTGGTGCATTGGAGACTGATGTGTTCCTGTCCTGTCTTTTCACAATACTATTGCAGGTATGGTTCTATTGTCTAAGAATTAAGATTATCCATTCTTTGTATTAAGGACTGGTTATTATTTTATACTATACATTATGGCTTTATGTATGAGTGTGATTGTGAGAGGCTGAGATAACACTGAGAGAGAAAGAACAGCTTGTCAGGTGGTGCATTGGAGACTGATGTGTTCCTGTCCTGTCTTTTCACAATACTATTGCAGATCAACATAAAAGCCTAAAAGACAGCCGTGGTGTCGCTCTTCATTTCTTGGTTCTCCTGTGGTGCATAGTAGACCCGCTACACCAGGACCATTCACAGTTGAGCTCACTGTTTCGCTCAATGATGCTCGCTGGCTTCACTTGCATTCAATGCTATGGGTGGCAACAATGTCGTCCTCTTTTTGACCAGACAACATCAGATAGATGGGCTACACATACAGAAACAGAAGGGCGCTGTTTTGCATGCTCTGATCCTTTCCCTGGTGAGATACATTCAGCCTCTTGCAAACTGAAGGAAAATTATGAAACACAGAGAGACAAAGGATACATTGATGTATTATGTTAACCATGTTTAATGCGATTTTTTCGAACCTGCTCCATGTATTCAATCTATTCCATTTCAAATGTGGCTCCCAGTGTGGCTTTACTTCCGGGCTATTATGATACATCTGACAGTTCCTTCTCTGTATTGCTACGTTCCTGTGCTTGTCAGAACTAGGAAACTCTGAATTTTCCGATTTGCTAACTGGTAGTAGTTGTGCTGTGCTGTGTTGTGTGCTGTGTTCAACCAGTAAGCAAGTCAGAAATGTTCTGAGTTTTCTATTCCCTACTAGTACGTGAACGCGGCATATATTCCTATTTTTATATATATATATTTTTTTATATATATATATTCCTAGTTAGAAACCAGGAAATGGCGGAACGATTTCTGCATAGTGCACCCACAGATAGAACAATGAGACATATATTTCAATGAGACAGATATTTAATGGATGTATAAATGTGAAGCATCCGGTTGACGTTTCCACTTACTACCAAATATGGTAGTGAGAGAACGCCCACTGGCGGGAAGTGGGAGATGTATTTTGGCCGACATTCTGCAAATTTTCTCATCGATGAAACATTTGATCTTAATACAGTTTTATGTTCGCAAAACTAGAATATGTTATGAACTGAATGGACTAAGTAGACTTTATCCTAAATAATAAAGTTGCGCCGTTTAGAATGACTGCAACGGCGAATTGAGTTATTGGGGCTCCCGAGTGGCACAGCGGTTTAAGGCACTGCATCTCGGCGCTGGAGGTGTCACTACAGACACCCTGAATCCAGGCTGTATCACAACAGGACGTGATTGGGAGTCCCATAGGGCGGCGCACAATTGGCCCGGTGTAGCCCGTCATTTTAAATAATTATTTGTTCTTAACTGACTTGCCTCGTCACAGAGTAGGCCTTCTGTAACGGAAATATGCAGATACATACTAGAACGCGCCAATAGGATATCACTAGCGCGTGCTTGGCTCTGCCCACCTCCCTGTTTGTTCTGCCCACTGAGTCATTGTTTCCATTGGAAACAACAAGCTGTGATCTATCTTGGTTTATCTTTGGTACACCTTTAATCGGATCTCTATGGTGACGACACAGCAAACGTCATGCAAGTTCTCGTCTCTTGCTTTTGGCGTCACTAGAGCGACACATGCGGCGGTCTTTTTTTCTACTTACCGCAGCAGAACTCGAGCTTGTGAAGTTGTCGATTTTATTCGTATTTTGTGAAAACGTTCACAAAAGCCATGGAAGTAGCCACCGTACCGCGCACGAGGCGTCTATTGAAGGAGGAAGACATGACCAAGATCGAGTTTGAGACCAGTGAGGAGGTCGATGTTACTCCTACCTTCGACACTATGGGCCTACGAGAGGATCTCCTCCGTGGGATATACGCATACGGTAGGGCCGGGGTTTGTTTGGGACAGTGGGCCCATATAGGCAGCTAAGTAAGTTATTTGAACACAGTTTCTGTACTTCATGATTCAGTTGCACACTCAGAACCAACACACTGTGAGTGTTGGATGAAAAAAGCCAGAATGTTGTATTTGCTTTTCATTAGTTAGCGTTAGCCCAGTAACGTTACCTAGTTAATCATTCGTTTCATTGAACCTAACTAACTCGCTACCTAGCTAATGTTAGCTAACTAGCATGCCTCACCCCCTTTAGGATTTAGTACGTGTTGCATTTTCCTCACTTGTTGATTCGTATTTTTGTGTGCGCATTTTGCTCTGCTTGTGCCGCCATCTCTTCTAGCCAGTGATTAAAACATTTGGCACGAAGGCCTAGGAACAGTGGGTTTACTGCCTTGTTCAGGGGCAGAACGACAGATTTTTACCTTGTCAGTTCGGGGACCGTTCGGTTACTAGTCCAACGCTCTAACCACTAGGCTACCTGCCACCCGTCATTCTCAGTACTACAAGGAAAAATATTCAGTACTACCAGCTATATTTTCCAGTTGCTCAAAGGATTACATGAACAGTATGTAATGTTCATTTAACTATTTCACTGGAAAGAGTATAATGGGCCTACATAATTAACCACCTTTTATTTCTTATTCTCAGGATTCGAGAAGCCTTCCGCAATCCAACAAAGAGCAATTAAACAGATCATCAAGGGTAGAGATGTCATTGCACAGTAAGTAATGGCTGTTTACGCTGGAGAAACACAATGTCCAGAGCTACACAATATAGTTAAATGTTTGGAACTTTGGCTATTCACCAGGGGTGTATTCATTAGTCGGATTCTGTTTTAAAATGTTTTGTCTTTTGCAATGGAAACCGTTTGCTTTAGGAATCAAATGGGGGGGCTACCTGAATTAGTCCAGTAGAAACAAAAAATTTACATTTGGAGTAGGGATGTACAATATATTGGTGAAATTATTGCGTTACACCTGCAACACAGCATTCCTAACCTAGCCCACAATGTCTGCTGAGTGGATCGAGCAGTCAACAAGTCGAGCAGTCATTTGAAAAAGTATGAACATTTCAGAGAGACGATTCAAAGGCGAAATCCATAAACGCCAAGATTATTGAATTCATTGCCCTTCACAATCAACTGTTCTCTTGTCGTGGATGATGTTGGCTTTCGCGACTGGTCGAGCACCGGTACACACTGTTACCAAGTAACTATTGTTCAGCTGTTGCCCTACTGGAGTTACACAGTAATGGCGTCACTGCTATTAGCTTCACGACATACTATGGATCGCTGTTTCGGTCTTTGAGTGTCAAATAACACTATTTGACAATCGCACTATTTAATACGTTATATAATCTTTTAATTTATCATGTCAAATAACAGTTCTATTATAAAATGTTGTGTGTTCTGAATTTGCATATGCAAGCTTCACACAGCTGTGAAAAGTTTACGCAAATATTAGCATTGTAGCTCTTATTGCGAGACTGACTGTGAAGTCACCTCCCCAGTCAGCCTATTGTGTGTATTGACATTCATATTGCACTGTACAGCTTTACCTAAGGATTGGGGATCAATGAAATGGGCTAATGGTCTACTCAATACTTAAGATATTTTTCCCAACGTTCTCCTCAGAGTTATCAGACTCAAACATCCACGCAGTATTGTTTTTCCTCGGGAATAGTGCTCAATACACATAGATAGACAATAATAAATGTGGCTCAATTCAGTTGTTTCAGAGTCCCGCAATAAGAGCTACAATGCTAATGTTCTCTGGGTGTCACTGAGTAGACTGATACCCCATGTCATTGATCCACAATCCATAGGTAAGGCTGTACAGTGAAATAAGTATGCTCCCAATGCAATTCTAAAGTATAACACATCCAGTGTGATTTCAACAGATTTTTGTCAAATTAACAAATTTTTGTATTTTGTTTTTTATATAACATTCCAACCTCGTTCAGCATGATCTTTTCAATTATGGCATAATTCTACTATTTGTATGCATTTGCATCCCTGTCAATGACATACTTTTTTATTTTGAAGGCTAACCGCAAAGTCCACCATTGTGGCTAATCCTTATTGTGGCTAGCTTCACAAAGATGGGTCAGACCACCATTAATCAAATAAGACCTGTCTTATAAATCACAGTTATTTTAGATGACACCTGGCTATATAGTTAGCTAGCTAAAAATGTCATGTCGGTGCGTCACTAATTTGGAGTAAATCGTTTCCAACCTAATAAATACAAATACTACCCAGGGCCCTTGTTTGAAATGTTTGTTTATCGTGGCTGTTGAATACCATATCTCTCTGTTCTTCCACACCTTTCTTTAGGTCTCAGTCAGGAACAGGAAAGACTGCCACATTTTGCGTATCAGTGCTGCAGTGTCTTGACATCCAGGTATTTGAGTAAGGTTATGTGCAGGCTAGGGCCCGTATCCAGCTTCTCAGAGTAGGAGTGCTGATCTAGTATCAGTTTTTCCTTTTAGATCATAATGAATCATTTTATATGAACATGTAGGACGAGATCCTAGATCGGCACGCTTACTTTGAGAGGCTACATCAATACAAGCCCTGTTGTAGTTAACGTTATCATCACATAGCAGTTTGGGATCATCCAACATTTTGTGACATTTTCTCGCACTCTGAATATGTGGAGTTTGGACAGCGTGAGCAACGGGATTTTTGTTGTTGTTGGTTTTGTCACAGGTGCGTGAAACCCAAGCGCTGATCCTGGCTCCCACCAGAGAGTTGGCTGGACAGATACAGAAGGTATGTGACTGAATATCAAGTGTCTTCTGATGGACTGGGGAAAAACTGCTTTGGGAGATAAGGGTTGTTCGTGTTCAGTAGGGCACACAGTAGCAAAATGTATTGCAACAAAGTGTTTCTATTGGGCAGGTTCGGGGTCCTGTTCATTTGGAAACACTGTAGCAAATACTTCAGAACGCTGTGCAACGGAAAATGGGAACAAGTGTTTATTTTGTACATTTTCTCCTGTTCTATGCCGACTGAACACGGCCCAGATCAGAACATTGGCAAAGGTTTGAATTGGTGAAAGCCTTGGCTGGAGGGAGTTTCCACCATTGTTAAATCAGTGACGGGGAGTGTGCAAGCGCACACTCCAGTAGAAGTGTAGACAATTTGGATGCAACCATTGTCTCCTATTATTCAGATGTTAAAATCCCTTCACCCCCCTCTAGGTGCTCCTGGCCTTAGGTGACTACATGAACGTCCAATGTCATTCCTGCATCGGAGGGACAAACGTGGGTGAGGACATCCGCAAACTGGACTATGGCCAGCACGTGGTAGCAGGGACCCCTGGGAGAGTGTTTGGTGAGTTCCCTAGACCCTAACCTTCTAGTATCCAGAGGTATGAACGACTGTCTGCCCAGCTAAGCAGACTAGATATTTATTATCTCTTAGATAAACTGAATTTCGCTGTTTCACTTCGTGGGTTCAGTCTGGATCTGCCTTCATTGAAACGGTTTGTACCTTTATGTGATGAGGCTACTCGGCATACATAGGACAACAGTAAAGTCAAGAAAATCATCATTTTTGCACTGTTCGTAACCTGGCTCAGTCCTCCAGTGTGAGCTTTGGGTTCCATTCCAGTGCCACAGTAAAGCCCAGAGGCTGGCAGAGGTCAAGTACGTCTTGTACCGTTGCTCTGTTCACTCTCTGGGAACATCCCCACGAGAGCCTCGAGGGCTACGCCACGACGAGTAGGAGGGCCACCGCGGTGAGCACGGAAGCCTAGGGCGAGGGCCTGGGTGGAGCTGTCGCGGGTGCAGATCTTGGTGGTAGTAGCAGACAGGGGAAAGAAGGATAGTAAATCAATGACTTATGGTCCCACTCCAGCCACCCAATCACATTTTTCACATGATTTACCTGAGACCAGAACATTTCAAAAGGAAGGTAACTAGAAAATATGCAAGAGTAGACAATCATGAATTGGACTCCCTGTAAGTCACCACAAGGGTTGTGTCTTCAAAGTCAGAGTATGAATTGAGAAGATTTCCCTCCATAATGCAGGCACTGCTCTCTCTGTTCCTTTAGATATGATCCGCAGGAGAAGTTTGAGGACGCGTGCCATCAAGATGCTGGTGCTGGACGAAGCAGACGAAATGCTCAACAAGGGTAAGCCAGACACGCTGTTGTACATTACAAAGATGAGACGAAAGACATCTTCCAGTCGTGTGTTTCTGGTCTCCTGTTGCCCAAAAAAACAACAAGAACAAGAGGTCTCGTGGTAAAGCAGGATATGTTTCAGTGCCACTTTGTCGTTCCCCCTGCACACATCAACTAGTTTCCTACTATCCCTGTCTGCAACCCACGGCAGGCAGGGACGCTTGGTCTCAGACGCTTTTGCACGGGAAAGTTGTTTTGACGGTCTGCGTGACTTTTCCTAGAAAGTGTAGTGTAATATGAAGGGGAAACTGAATATCTTTCCCTTACCCGTCCGGGCAGGTTTCAAAGAGCAGATCTACGACGTGTACCGGTACCTGCCCCCCGCCACCCAGGTCTGTCTGATCAGCGCCACGCTGCCCCACGAGATCCTGGAGATGACCAACAAGTTCATGACCGACCCCATCCGCATCCTGGTCAAACGGTGAGTCGAGCGTTACTCGGCTGAATATTAGGAAGTACCACCCTAGTTTCTAGCCTAGTGGAACCAACCTGATCGCTGTGTTGAGGCTCGTTCAAGTTGTGAACTCTAGGGGGCAGCGTTGTGTAATGTAAATCAGCCGGTCCTAAATCGCTCGCTACCCCATGGCCCTAACCCTTTGTTTCTGTAGGTCTGTAAGGTGGAAGCAATATAGTGGATGCTCCACCACCGAACTGCTTATACGTATCCAGACCCTATAAATCTGCAATCATCCAGGGGTTAGGGGCGAGGGGTTGGGAGTGATTTGGGACCAGTTTAGTCTGAATACATGTTTAGTCTGAATACAAACCTCATATAGTCATCAGAGAATCAGCCATGCTTAAATCGAAAAGGCCCCCACCATTCCTGTGGGACCTTTCAGAAGAGAAAAGCGAAATGCTCCATCTTATCTATACCAGTATTTCTGACTACTATATAGGCGAGTCAAGGAAATCTTCCCTTTGGCACTGTTCGTAACCTGGCTCAGTCCTCAGTGTGAGCTGTGGGTTCCATTCCAGTGGCACAGTAAAGCCCAGAGAGGGGCAGGGATCCGGTACGTCTTGTACCGTTTCTCTGTTCGCTCTCTGGGAACACGAAACAAAACCCCCTGTCATGGCAAACTACATGCGGCTCAACTTCAATTGCAATGTATTTCTGTTGAAGATATGGTCTTTTTGGGGCCTTTGCGCCCTGCCTAGAAAAGATTATATGGGAAGAACGGAGTTAACTGGAATAGGAAGACCTGCACTCACAGGAAAAAGTATTTAGATGTGTTCCTTTTCTTTAGCAGCAGAAGAGGTCCACTACTGAGTTAACACCTCTCTTCCTCTTCCCTATCCCAGTGATGAGTTGACTCTAGAGGGCATCAAGCAGTTCTTCGTGGCAGTAGAGAGGGAGGAGTGGAAGTTTGACACCCTATGTGACCTGTATGACACCCTCACCATCACACAGGCTGTCATCTTCTGCAACACCAAGCGGAAGGTCTGTACACAACTAAAACAAAGTTACATTTATTGCGAGGTTGCCCCTAACCACTGATCTTCGGTCAGTTTTGCATTTTCCCCCAATAATAGTTAAAGTTGGGATAAAGGGAGGGGAAGCTGATCCTAGATCTGTGCCTAGGAGAAACTTCACTGGAGCTACTTGAGTTGTTGGCAGCTGACAGTTATTGTATGTTTTTCCTCCTAGTAAGTACTGTCTCCCTTAGCCTATATGTACTGGTAAAAAATAGGGATGGGCAGGAGTACTCCATTGAAGGTTTGTATTCGATTGGTAATGTGTACTTGACATTTTTAAATGCAACTATTTAGCAGGTTAAATTTATAAGCACTGTCAAAACGTCCCGACACGAAGATGTTTGCTTGTGGAATATGTCAAGCGCTGTGAAGATATGTTGCGTATCGTTTTCAGTTTTGTACCGGAGCAAAATACATTCTTTGAAATGCCCACCGTTGTTAGGGGAAAAAATGAAGAGGTCCCAGCTATTTTTGTCGTGCTTCCGTCTCGCCAGGGCCAACGTGCTTTGACATTGTTAGTTTGACAAATGAATGCCAGTGTTTCCTCAACCTCTCATTGAACACACCGATGAATGTCAAGATAACCTTTGCTTGCGCTGTTCGTAACCTGGCTCCGTCCTCAGTTAGAGCTGTGGGTTCCATTCCAGTGGCAGGGATCCAGTACGTCTTGTACCGTTTCTCTGTTCACTCTCTAGGAACACAAACCCCCGTCGTAGGATGCGTCCTAAATGGCGCCCTATATTCCCTACATTGTGTATTTCAGGGGGCATGGTCCCTGAAATGCATTGCCATACGTTTGGCCTGAGCCTCTTATCTGTCCTCGCTCTGCTTTCGATAGGTTGACTGGCTGACTGAGAAGATGAGGGAGGCCAACTTCACTGTTTCCTCCATGCACGGAGACATGCCCCAGAAGGAGAGAGAGTCCATCATGAAAGAGTTCCGGTCCGGTGCCAGGTAATGATGAAATAGTGTGTTTTAGCATCCCGATCAATCTTTGAAGGTTATTCAACAAGTTCTTTACATTTTGGGTGTGTGACCACTGTGTTAATATTTATCAATAGTGAATGTGCTCTCGTGTCAGTAGTTACTTTGTCATGTTTCTATGAGAAAGTTGAAGCTGGTCTTACACTTCAATTTTTACATGTGTTTTTTTATTCTCAGTGTGCAGTCACCAATAATTTGCACATCTAGATGTATATCTGAGTCGTTTGATGGTCAGAGACGTTAGCTTAGCTTAGTTGGTCGAACAGTCTCTTAGCAGGAGGAACATTTAGATCCTAATATATGACAATGTACTGTATCGTCTGGATTCTTTCTGGTCCACCTGATAGAGAATGTTGTCTTTCATATACAATACCGGACAGTTTCCCCACACTAGATAAAGCGTACTAGTGGACTGAACACTTAAATGGACATTCTTCATTGCACTGTTCGTAACCTGGCTCAGTCCTCAGTGAGAGCTTTGTGTTCCATTCCTGTGCCACAGTAAAACCCAGAGAGTGGCAGTTGTCCAGTACGTCTTGTACTGTTTCTCTGTTCACTCCCTGGAAACATGTCTACGCATTGTTCTTTTAAATCTCCCAGGGGTGGACTTGGGTCGTATTAATTGGTGCACACCGTAGCAAAACATTTTGCAAAGTTCAGATAGTCCCTCCCTGTTTGAGCCCGTTTAGTTCCAAGTTAATACGACCTTGGTTTGGCCTAACGTGGATCTCTCCTCCTCCCCCCCCCTGTAGCCGAGTGCTTATCTCCACTGATGTGTGGGCCCGAGGTCTGGACGTGCCCCAGGTATCCCTCATCATCAACTACGACCTGCCCAACAACAGAGAGCTGTACATCCACAGGTACGTCTGGCTGCCCAGCTCAGACAACTACTATAGAAACTAAGCGATTATTAGATATGCAATGTGGCTATTTGGACAACGGTGAAGTAGAGAAAATCACCTGCCTCGGTCCTCAGTTTGAACTGTGTGTTCCATTCCAGTGCCACAGTAAAGCCCAGAGAGTGGCAGAGGTCAAGTACGTCTTGAACTTTTTTCTCTGTTCAGTCTCTCAGGACACTAAAAGCCTATTTTTTTATGCTCAATCCGACATCTGTAGTGGCCGTACAGTATTTACAGCGATGCGGACTCCACAGAAGTCAGAGCATTCATACTTTCTCTTTGGCGAGCTGTCATACGCGTCCAATAAATTGGTCTGCACCGCACCACTTGTAGAGATTCAAAGCTAATCGCTATAGCCGTCCAGCTAATTGTGAGCAACTGGCTAAACGAAAAGACAAGACCTTACCTCTTCAGATGTTGGCATCCGTTTCCCAGTGATTGACATAGGAGCTCAGCCAAGATGGCATTAAAAAGGCTGCGCCGTTTTCCCACCTGTATCTCTGTCCTGAATCTTCCCCCATTGCCCCCAGCAAAATGTGCCCACATTTAGGCTGTTAATGTGTATTTCACACTGTTACGGTAAAAATGAGTCTAATGCTTGTTTGAATGTCAACCCCAATACATGTTCGTGTCATCAATCAACTGCATTACAGTTAAAAATGACTGACTACCACCACCGATTTCTGTATGCTAGCTATGCTACCAGCTTATACAAACAGGAGTTAGCATTTAGCAGTCACCTGTTCTAAACATGGGAAAATGTCTAAATGTTATGCAGCGAAAACAGCCAAATATATCCAAATTGGATTTTAGTAACCCCATTCTGGTCCTGTTACAGTACATCAATCATGACGGTTTTGACATATCCACTTAGATCAGATTTGTTGAATGTACGCCAATCCAGTGCCCTTCGCTCCCCCATGGTCTGCATTCCATTGATCTCTTTACCACATCTATCCTCATCCCCTGATCTCTTTCCAGGAGCTTCTGGCCCGTAATAGTCGGATTAAGTGAAAATTGGCTCGTCAGGGCAAAGATTTACTGGTGTTTTTGTCCCTCGACCTCCTCTCTTCGTAGGATTGGCCGATCGGGTCGTTACGGCCGCAAGGGTGTGGCCATTAACTTTGTGAAGAATGACGACATCCGTATTCTCCGTGACATTGAGCAGTACTATTCCACACAGATCGATGAAATGCCAATGAACGGTAAATTACCATTTGTAAATCTTCTGTCTGAGTATTTAATTGACAACGTTGATATGTTTAGTATTGCTGTTTTGGTTCAAGCAACTAAATGTAAGTGTTCAGTTTTGTTTCGACCACATACTGGGTTTACAGATTTAGGGCCATATAGACCTGGGGTTGTTTTACTAAATGGGCATTGACATTACATTTGTTCTCCTCAGTGGCTGACCTGATCTAAGGCACAGGTGACGGAAGTGGAGAGACCGCTTTGATTACACTCTGGACCCCTTTTTATTTACTGTAAGGATTCTTGTCTCATTTTGTTTTGTTTTTAATAGTCGCTTTGGAACAGCCTTCGAATTTGTGAGGACTATTGTATTCTTAGGGAAATGCCTACTGCAACCATCAGTTGTTTTGTAAATAAAGAACATTTTGTTTCCCATTTGAATGCAGGTTCATTTCTTTTCCCTGGGTAACCCAACCATTTTGTTTTGATAAACGGCAAAGGGATTGGGCTGAAAAAATTTAACCACTCTCAAATTCATAGAAAGGGCTATGGTTGCAAGGACTGACCATCCATCCTTGAGATCAAAAGTGTAGTTTTAACCATGATATGAGCCGATAGTATTTGTTTACAATTACATTCTGTGTGATGTGGTAGATGGATGAACTAAGATCACGAGATATAAGTTAGTTCTATTACTTTACAATCACGTCTTCTGTTAGACTTCCATAGGCCTCCAGGTGCAGCTGTCAGTCTTATGCCAGGATTCAATCCAATGTGTGTTATAGTGCATTGGACAGCCAACCAAGGTGTCATTTAAATGCAATTTCCCAGGTGTTTGTAGTGATTCCATTCATGGTGCCCTGCTAATTTTGTCCCATGCGTTAATTACCTTTTTAAAAGATGCTTTGTCTACTGCCTAGTGCGCTGCTCTATAAAGTGTCTTGAATTGAAATACGGCCAAGGTTTCATTTTTTTATTTACCAGATCCGTTGTTTGATAATGGTGACATGGATGACCGTGATGATGAATGATGGTGTCTGTGACTGGGGTGATGGAGTTGGTAAAGCTGAGTCTACTGTTGTAGGTACTAGAAAATATGCATGACAAGTTGAGTAATCCATAGGGCAGTGGTTCTTAAGTGATTTTTGTCCCAGGACCCACATTTCAGCGTGTCACCTCAGTAGTGACCAAATACTTGTGCAGGTGGAAAATTCATCATAAGTTAGGATTTGTGCCAAAATGCAATGTGGCAAACTATAAGGCTCTATTGGCTTAATAAATGTTAACAAGAAAACAAAATGCTTTGCCGAAGGGCACTACTACAGATTTTTTACCCATGTCAGCTCTGGTATTCAAACCAGCAACTTTTTGGTTACTGGCCTAACACTTTAACCATGAGGTCACCTGACACCATATTAACTGGAAACATTTTTCCATTTCAATAATTCCATACTGCTCAACCTCCCACCACTCAATTTTGGTTGAGAATCGTTTCCTGCACTACAGACGGGGCTATATTGGTATAGGACTAGTAAAGGCCCAGTGTACGACTTTTGTGAGATAGAAAAAATTGGAGGGGGATTTCCTGCGGCTATGCTCGTGTCCCGGGGCCCCCATTTGATTATGTTAGTCACTCTCCCTCAGATATATTAGCCAAGGCAAAATGTGTAGAATTGCAGGAAATTGGCTGCAAAAAACGTTCTGCTATCAGATCCCTCTGTACGTATTCTAGTTTTTCATTCCGGTGCTGAGTTCATGTGTAGTGGGTAATTGTATAGCTAATAGGCTATGTTTTGTAGATCGACTTAGGTGGATAAAGCTACAGCAGTCAATGTGATAATGCTTTTTTTCAAATAGCATTTGAGTTTTTCAGTTGTATAAAAATGCAGTAAATGAGCTTCAGTTGGCAGGAGGATAGGCAGACCTCACTCCTGCCTATGGATGTCACATTCGTTTTACTGCTAACATATTGTATCTGAAACCTCTTTCAAAGTTGGATTTCCTACCAACACCTTGGTTTAGGCAGTGGTGGAAAAAGTATAACATTTTCGTACTTGAGTAAAAGTAAAGATACCTTAATAGAAAATGACTCAAGTCACCCAGTAAAATACTACTTGAGTAAAAGTCAAAGTATTTGGTTTTAAATATACTTAATTATCAAAAGTAAATATAATTGCAAAAATATAAGTATCAAAAGTACAAGTATAAATTATTTCAAATTGCCTATATTAAGCCAAGGGCACATTACAACATGCAGACATAATTTATGAACTAAGCATTTGTGTTTAGTGAGTCAGCCAGATCAGATACAGTAGGGAGGACCAGGGATTTTCTCTTGATAAATGTGTGAATTGGTCCATTTTCCTGTCCTGCTACGCATTAAAAATGTAACGAGTACTTTTGGGTGTCAGGGAAAATCTATGAAAAAGTACATTATTTACTTCAGGAATGTAGTGAGGTAAAAGTTGTCAAACATGTAAATAAAAAAAGTACAGATTACCCCCAAACTACTTTAGTAATACTTTACATTATTTTTTACTTAACTGCTTTACACCACTGAGATTAGGGACGGACCTACATCAAAGGAAGGGACAGAAAACAACACCATTTCAATCTGAATGGTATCAATGGAAAGACTGTCTCTGAGGCTGCGCTGCTAGCAGTAGACACTACTGCTTCCCCTGCCTGCTGTTCTCCACCTGCGACAGCGTGTGATCAAGAGCCGGTTATTGCGACTTGAACAACTTGCCTATAGCACCCAACAAGCATGAGAAATCTTTGTCTCACATCCAAAGACAGATCGCTTTTAAGAGATTTGCCAGTTTACGTATAGATTTTAGCGGCCGGGGACCCTAAGTGATTGCATATGCCAGGAGCCGGCCGTGGTAAAACAGAACCGTGAGATTTTTAAATATCTATGTAATTAAATACTACATGCTACCGTGAGTAGCCTACCTAAGTAAATGGGAGTTGGCATTTCGTGGCAATGATGAGAGTGCTAGCTCATCAAACAGGCCCAGGGGCAACTATGAAACTATTACATGCTTTTGCTGAAAAAAAATGGACAGTTAGCAACCCATTTAGAGGCCGACACCATGTTTGATTTTTGCTCATGGCCTATGATTGAATTTTCAATTAAACTGATGCGCTCTTCTGTCTTCTGCAGAACAATGAGATTAATATGGGTTTCTTCCGTACCCGTATCAGCAACACAATGAAAGCACTGGAACGGCAGCGACTGGACTTTGATAGTTTCTATGAGCGATTTGAGAAGAAATGTAATGGACTGGGTCTGGCATGACGCTCCTATTCAGAGTATTATAACATACTGGACAATATCAATGTTCACAGGATAGCCAGATTTGACCACGTTGGTGAAGTTAATTTCCTTGGCGTAGTTCAATGCCAAAAATGATGTCACAAAAGTTCGGCACCAGCAACCGTGCCTGTCAAAATATGCCAAGTATTTCTATTTCGTTAGATTTAAGGCTTATTTTGTCCCATTGTACAGTTCACAAATGGTACGAGACAAATCACCTGGACAGCTCCTCAGCTTTTTGTTCCAGGCAGGGCCGTAACTACATATGAGGGGGGGCCAGTTCCCCTGTGACAACAATTTTGGACCCCCTAAATGTGGAGTATGAAATAATTTTTACATAATTAATTTTTGCTGTCATTCTTTTTTTACATCCGTTATTAGACGGTGGCAACGCGGAACACTAATGATTATGAACATGGTCTTTTGCCTGCTAATGCCTGCAATGCAGTGAAGAAAACGATATGACAACAATAACGTCTAATGTAACTGGCCCCTCTAACAGTACAACTGGCCCCAGCTTGGCCCCCCCAGTTGAAATGGTCTAGAAACGCCACTGCATATGAGGACACCGAGGTCCGGGCCTCGGCAATTTGTTTTAATAAAAAATGTAGGAGCTCATTTGGCGTCTCAACTTACTGTTGAGTTAGAAAAGTAGAAAACACAGGGTACAATTTTGAACCTTAGTTGTGCATCAGCAGTTGTCCTATTGTTATATGCCACTCACTGACAGTCACTCAATTAGAGACAGATCGCAATTTACTGGGGAGGGTTGTTCAACTTTTTAGTTTTTGCTTTGGGGAGGGTTGTGTTTTTTTATTGGGCACAGTGGAGGGTAATGCTTTTTCCCCCAGGTTTACATTTGCTCTTTTGCAGGATTTACTCCATAATTTCTTCCATCCTAGCCAAATTTCCTTGTCTGCTTGCATTTGCCTCCCCAATATCAAGGTGTTTTAGTACTTCCCTTATACCACAGGTCAATATAGTCTACCAGTCTAACGGTCTATCCTACCCTCTATCCACCATTCATAGTGGGGCTTGGGGCTCCCAAGTGGCACAGCGGTCTAAAGCACTGTATCTCAGTGCAAGAGGGATCACTACAGTCCCTGGTTCGATTCCAGGCTGTATCACATCTGGCTGTGATTGGGAGTCCAATAGGGCAGCGTACAATTGGTCCAGCATCGTCCGGGTTTGACCGTCATTGTAAATAAGAATTTGTTCTTAACTGACTTGCCTAGTTAAATAAAGGTTAAATAAAAATAGTGACAAAAGTGCAGTGAAAATGTTATTTGAATAACGTTGCAAAGCCCTGTAATTTGAATGTTTCATTCCATTTGGATCAGTTGTGGGTCTACTCTTGACAGTTTAGAAGGTCTAGAGAGGCACAGTAGCAGGCCAGTCTGGCTGCATTTTTCCTTCTGATACTGAATGCGATGTCTGTTACCAACAACATCTCACATTCAATTTGTGTATATATGTACATAATGCATTTCAGAAAATGTTGTGTGTTTTTGTGTGGCTTAATTTGTTCGAAAAGACCCATTTAACCAGTAGGCTGGTTACGCACAAGCCAACCATAGACGCGATAGTCTATATTTCATTTGTGTTCTCTCTCTTTAGGTCTAATTCAACGTTATCAATATACAGACATTTTGTCTTTATTTAACTGTTTTAAAATGTGTAGTTGTATGCCTATATGTAGTGTTTTAGACTTGCTGAACAGAATTTGTGAGAAAAGCCACATTTACGTGCCACTTAATCCGTGGGAAAAATTGTTTTTATTAATGCCAATGCTGTTTTCTATGCTTGATTTCGCTTAATACATTGGGATACTGGTGCACTTGTAATCAGAAAGGCCCTTGTTACAGATCATCATTCTCCCATGTTGTCCAAAATACAATGTGGCCACATACAGTTGAAGTCGGAAGTTCAATTACTATTTGGTAGCATTGCCTTTAAATTGTCTAACTTGGGTCAAACGTTTCTGGTAGCCTTCCACAAGCTTCCCACAATAAGTTGGATGAATTTTGGCCCATTCCTCCTGACAGAGCTGGTGTAACTGAGTCAGATTTGTAGGCCTCCTTGCTCGCACACGCTTTCTCAGTTCTGCCAACACATTTTCCATGGGATTGAGGTCAGGGCTTTGTGATGGCCACTCCAATACCTTGACTTTGTTGTCCTTAAGCCATTTTGCCACAACGTTGGAAGTATGCTTGGGGTCATTGTCCATTTGGAAGACCCATTTGCGACCAAGCTTTAACTTCCTGACTGATGTTTTGAGATGTTCGCTTCAATATATCCACATAATTTTCCTCCCTCATGATGCCATCTATTTTGTGAAGTGCAGCAGTCCCTCCTGCAGCAAAACACCCCCACAACATGATGCTGCCACCCACGTGCTTCACGGTTGGGATGGTGTTCTTCGGCTTGCAAGCCTCCCCCTTTTTCCTCCAAACATAACGATGGTCATTATGGCCAAACAGTTCTATTTTTGTTTCATCAGACCAGAGGACATTTCTCCAAAAAGTACGATCTTTGTCCCCATGTGCAGTTGCAAACCGTAGTCTGGCTTTTTTTAATGGCAGTTTGGAGCAGTGGCTTCTTCCTTGCTGAGCGGCCTTTCAGGTTATGTTGATATAGGACTCGTTTTACTGTGGATGTAGATACTTTTGTACCTGTTTCCTGCGGCATCTTCACAAGGTCCTTTGCTGCTGTTCTGGCATTGATTAGCATTTTTCGCACCAAAGTACGTTCATCTCTAGGAGACAGAACGCATCTCCTTCCTGAGCGGTATGACGGCTGCGTGGTTCCATGGTGTTTATACTTGCGTACTATTGTTTGTACAGATGAACATGGTACCTTCAGGTGTTTGGAAATTGCTCCCAAGGATGAACCAGACTTGTGAAGGTCTACAATTTGTTTTCTGAGGTCTTGGCTGATTTCTTTTTGATTTTGTCAAGCAAAGAGGCACTGAGTTTGAGTGTAGGCCTTGAAATACATCCACAGGTACACCTGCAATTGACTCAAAAGATGTCAATTAGCCTATCAGAAGCTTCTAAAGCCATGACATCATTTTCTGGAATTTTCCAAGCTGTTTAAAAGGCACAGTCAACTTAGTGTATGTAAACTTCTGACCCATTGGAATTGTGATACAGTGAATTATAAGTGAAATAATCTGTAAACAATTGTTGGAATATTGTTGGAATTGAGTCATGCACAAAGTAGATGTCCTAACCTACTTGCCAAAACTTTAGTTTGTTAACAAGAATTTTATGGAGTGGTTGAACAACGAGTTTTAATGACTCCAACCTAAGTGTATGTGAACTTCAGACTTCCACTGTATGCTCCCGGCAGGCCCAGTTGTTCAAGAAAAGCTTAACACAGGTTTGCCTCCTCTCCAATCCGAGAGGCTATTCCTCGCGCATCTAGAACCTAACTCTTCAATATAGGCAAAATATGTATAATTTTACTTTTTCAATTCATTTATTACCTTTTGATATGTGGCATAAACACAACCAGTAACCATGTTTTTTTTATATATATATCTGATTAGGCTACTTCAAAAGTAGGCAGGTGCATATTCATCCAAAATAGAATTCCAGCATCCTCAAAATGGCTTAACATTAACCAGATTTCCATTCAATCTTTTTATGTAAGTAAAGTAGCCTATATGAATTTGACCTTTCGGGTAGGATTCATGAGTTTCATATGGAGAATAATTTTGGTGGGGTGAATAATTTGAATTCAACAATCCCTACATCAATTTATATTATGAGCAATTCAAGGGATGGGAATATTACATCTACATTTTGACAAAGTCCTCTTTCTTACTTGATAGCCTAGGCAGCCGGTAGAGGGCGCTAGATCTGCACTATCATCTAGGTTTGATGTGCCCAGCTGGTAATACACTCGTGTCCCCCATGGACTGGCTCGTACATAAAGCATCATCACTTTCAGGCTGCAAAGGCATAATTTCCTTCCTAAACTAAATTGAATGGCGGGCTGACCCCACCAAAAAACAGGAAAAATATTTGTGAGGTCTTAATAAAACAACATTTTCCACCAACATTTTGGAGATTTTCTGACAATTTAGGATGTTGCACACCCTTGGCTTACTTGAGATGACTAATATTTGGATTGTGACATCATTTCTACAAACCAAATAATATCCTCAAAACTCTATGTCATTCCTTAGCATATTAATAATAGTCTAAATAAAGGCTTTCAGGATGTTGAAAAAAATTGTATTGCTATGGAGTTGTTTTAGATATTTTTTATTCTACACTGAACAAAAATATAAATGCAACATTCAACGATTTTAAGGAAATCAGTCAATTGAAATAAATGCATTAGGACCTAATCTATGGATCTCACTTGACTGGGAATACAGATATGCATCTGTTGGTCACAGACACCTTCAAATAAAAGGTAAGGGCGTGGATCAGAACACCAGTCAGTATGACAACCATTTGCCTCATGCAGCGCGATACATCTCCTTCGCATAGAGTTGATCCGGCTGATGATTGTGGCCTGTGAAATGTTGTCCTACTCTGTGCGAAGTTAGTGGATATTGGAGGGAACTGGAACACTCTGTAGTACACGCCGATCCAGAGCATCCCAAACATCCTCAACGAGTGACATGTCTGGTGAGTATGCAGGCCATGGAAGAACTGGGACCTTATTCAGTTTCCAGAAATGTTATACAGATCCTTGTGACATGGGGCTGTGCATTATCACTCTGAAACATGAGGTGATAGTGGCGGATGAATGGCATGACAATGGGCCTCAGGATCTCGTCATGGTATCTCTGTGGATTCAAATTGCCATCAACAAAATGCAATTGTGTTCGCTGTCCGTAGCTTATGCCTGCTCATACCGTAACCCCACTGACAACATGGTGCACTGTGTTCACAACGTTGACATCAGCAAACCGCTCACCCACATGACGTACAATTAAAACCGGGATTCATCAGTGAAGAGCATACTTCTCCAGCGTGCCATTGGCCATCGAAGGTGAGCATTTGCCCACTAAAGTCGGTCACGACGCCAAACTGTAGTCAGGTCAAGACCCTGGATCGCACGCAGATGAGATTCTCTGAGACGGTTTCTGACAGTTTGTGCAGAAATTGTTTGGTTGTGCAAAACCAGTTTCATCAGCTATCCGGGTGGTTGGTCTCACACGACCCCGCAAGTGAAGAAGCCGGTGGAGGTCCTGGGCTGGCGTGGTTACACGTGGTCTGCGGTTGTGAGGCCGGTTGAATGTACTGCCAAATTCTCTAAAACGATGTGGAGGCGGCTTATGGTAGAGAAATTAACATTCAATTATCTGGCAACAGCTCTGGTGGACATTGTGTTGTGTGACAACCCCATTTTAGAGTTGCCTTTTATTATCCCCAGCACAAGGTGTACCTGTGTAATGATCATGTTGTTTAATCAGCTCCTTGATATGCCACACCTGTCAAGTGGGTGGATTATCTTGGCTAAGGAGAAATGCTCACTAACAGGGATGTGTAAAGAAATACACTTTTTGTGCGTATAGAACATTTCTGGGATCTTTTAATTCAGCTCATGAAACATGGGACCAACACTTTACATGTTGCAATTATATTTTGTATGTACAGTGCATTCTGAAAATATTCAGACCCCTTGACTTTTTCCACATTTTGATACATTACAGCCTTATTCTAAAATGTAGGAAATAGTTTTTTTCCCTCAACAATCTACACACAATACCCCATAATGACAAAGCAAAAACAGTTATTTTGAAATTGTTGCAAATGTATTAAAAATAAAAAACTGATGTCACATTTATATAAGTATTCAAACCCTTTACTTGTTGAAGCACCTTTGGCAGTGAGTTACTCAATTCCTGTGTTGAAGCACCTCTGGCAGCTGTCACCACCATGCTTCACCGTAAGGATGGTGCCAGGTTTCCTCCAGACGTGACGCTTAGCATTGAGGCCAAAGAGTTCAATCTTGGTTTCATTAGACCAGAGAATCTTGCTTCTCATGGACTGAGTCCTTTAGGTGCCATTTGGCAAACTCCAAGCGGGCTGTCATGTGCCTTTTACTGAGGAGTGGCTTCCGTCTGACCACTATCATAAAAGGTCTGATTGGTGGAGTGCTGCAGAGATGGTTGCCCTGGAAGGTTCTCCCATCTCCACTAAGGAACTCTGGAGCTCTGTCAGAATGAATATCGGGTTCTTAGTCACTTCCCTGACCAAGGCTCTTCTCCCCCGATTGCTCAGTTTGGCCGGGTGGCCAGCTCTAGTAAGAGTCTTGGTGGTTCCAAACCTCTTCCATTTAAGAATGATGGAGGCCACTCTGTTCTTGGGGAACTTCAATGCTGCAGAAATGTTTTGGTACCCTTCCCCAGATCTATGCCTCGACACAATCCTGTCTCGGAGCTCTACGGACAAGTTCCTTTGACCTCATGGCTTAGTTTTTGTTCTGACATGCACTGTCAACTGTGGGACCTTATATAGACTGTTGTGTGCCTTTCCAAATCATGTCCAATTAATTGAATTTACCACAGGTGGACTCCAATCAAGTTATAGAAATATCTCAAGGATGAACAATGGAAACAGGATGCACCTGAGATCAATTTAGAGTCTCATAGCAAAGGGTTTGAATACTTATGTAAATAAGGTATATGTTTTTTTGTTTTGAATAAATTAACATTTTCTAAGAACCTGTTTTCGCTTTGTCATTATAGGGTATTGTGTGTAGATTGATGAGTATTTTTTAAATCCATTCTAGAATAAGCCTGTAACGTAACAACATGTGGAAAAAGGGAAGGGGTCTGAATGCACTGTAGGTAGTCGATTGAAATGGCTTACTATTCCTCGCCAGAAGAGGGTGTAATCCCCTTGTGGGATAAAAAGTACTTGACCTAGGCCAAGGAGGGTTGTGGAATCATTCATGTTCCAGACAGTCTTGAAGGTAGCTATTGAAGTGATATGTTTTTTAAGTTGAGCAGAGTTCAACTCCAATTCACCATTGACGTTAGAGGCGGCAGGTAGCCTAGCTGTTAAGTGAGTTGGGCCAGTAACCAAAATGGTCTCTGTTGAAGGTTGTGGATCTTCCAGAAGGACAACAACCCCAAACAACCATCAAAAGCAACTTGGAATGGTTGAAGAAACATTGGACTGTTCTGGAGTGGCCACCGAAGAGTCCAGACCTGAATCACATCCATAATCTATGGTGAGAGCTGAAAACAGCAGTTGGTGGAGGGCACCCCTCAAACATTGAAGAATTAGAGCAGTTTTCTGCTGAAGAGTAGGCCAAATTGGCAGTAGATAGGTGCAGCAAGGTCATTTATGACTACAATAAACATTTGTTGGCAGTTATCTTGGCCAAAGACTGTGCAACCAAGTACAAGTGCCAGGGTGACAATAATTTAGTCCATGCTATTTGTCTTTATTTTCTCAATTAAAATTCTAAACTTAAGTTTACAACAAAATAATTGTGCAGTGTTGAAAATCCAATAACAAGGTGTGGAGAAAAGTTTTATTTTTCAATTCAAATGTATTTATAAAGCCCTTTTTACATCAACAGATGTCACCAAGTGCTTATACAGAAACCCAGCCTAAAACCCCAAACAGCAAGCAATACAGATGTAGAAGCACGGTGGCTAGGAAAAACTCCCTAGAAAGGCAGGAGCCTCGGAAGAAACCTAGAGAGGAACCAGGCTCTGAAGGGTGGCCAGTCCTCTTCTGGCTGTGACGGGTGGAGATAAGAGTACATGGCCATTAAGGCCAGACTGTTCTTCAAGATGTTCAAACGTTCATAGATGACCAGCAGGGTCAAGTAATAATCACAGTGGTTGTAGAGGGTGACAGGAGTAAATGTCAGTTGGCTTTTCATAGCTGATCATTCAGAGATTGAGAGGTCGAGAGAGAGAGACGAAACAGCAGGTCCGGGACATGGTAACACGCCCGGTGAACAGGCTAGGGTTCCATAGCCGCAGGCAGAACAGTTGAAACTGGAGCTGCAGCTCAAACAGGTGGACTGTGGGCAGCCAGGAGTCATCAGGTCAGGTAGTCCTGAGGCATGGTCCTAGGGCTCAGGTCCTCCAGGAGGAGAGGGAGAATTAGAGGGAGCATACTTAAATTCACACAGGACACCAGAAAACACAGGATAATTACACCAGATATAACACACTGACCCTAGCCCCCCGGAACATATATTGCAGCATAGATACTGGAGGCTGAGATGGGTGGGTCGGGGGGCACTGTGGCCCTGTCCGACAATACCCCCGGACAGGACCAACCAGGCAGGATATAATCCCACATACCTTTCTAAAGCGCAGCCCCTACACCACTAGAGGGATATCAACAGACCACCAACTTAGTCACCTCCCTGACTGTGGCCAATTCCTCTCCCTCCATCTTCTTCGCTTGCCCCTCAAACCATTGCAGCCTGGGCAACCCACAAAGATCTCCTCCACCACACAAGCCCAAGGGTGTGCAAAACCGGACAGGAAGATTACGTCAGTGACTAAACCCCCTCAAGTGACGCCCCGCTCCTAGGGATGGCATGGAAGAGCACTAGTAAGCCTGGGACTCAGACCCCGTAATAGAGGCAGAGAATCCCAGTGGAGAGAGGGGAGCCGGCCAAGCAGAGACAGCAAGGGCGGTTTGTCTCTCCAGTGCCTTGCCGTTCACCTTCGCACCCCTGGGCCAGACGACACTCAATCATAGGAACTACTAAAGAGTCAGTAAAGGCTTAAAGGTTGAGACCGATTCTGCATCTCTCACATTAATCTCTCACATGAATAATGTTTACATATCTTGCATTAATCATCTCATATGTATATACTATATTCAATACTATTCTGCTGAATCTTAGTCTATGCCGCTCTGAAGTTGCTCGTCCGTATATTTATATATTCTTAATCCCATTACTTTACTTAGATTTGTGAGTATTGGGTATATGTTATGAAATGGTTAGATATTACTTGTTAGATATTACTGCACTGTCGGAGCTAGAAACACAAGCATTTCGCTACACCTGCAATAACATCTGCTAAATATGTGTAAGTGACCAATAAAATTTGATTTGGATAAGGCAGACCATTCCATAAAAATGTTGCTCTATAGGAGAAAGTCCTGCCTCTAGCTGTTTGCTTAGAAATTCTAGGGACAATAAGAAGGCTGCATCTTGTTATGTATGGCAGGACCAAATCGGTGAGATAGGGAGGAGCAAGTCCATGTAATGCTTTGTAGGTTAACAGTAAAACCTTGAAAACAGCCCTAGCCTTAACAGGAAGCCAGTATAGAGAGGCTAGCACTGGAGTAATCTGATCAAATGTTGGGGTTCTAGTCAAGATACTAGCAGCCATGTTTAGCACTAACTAAAGTTTATTTAGTGCTTTATCTGGGTAGCCGGAGAGTAGAGTATTGCAGTAGTCTAATCTAGAAGTGACAGAAGCATGGATTAGTTTTTCTGCATAATTTTTGGACAAAAAGTTTCTGATTTTACGAAGATATAAAAAAGCTGCCCTTGAAATATTCTTTTTTCAAAAGTGAGATCAGGGTCCATAGTAACGCCGAGGTCATTCAGTTTTATTTGAGACGACTGTACAACCATCAAGATTAATTGTCAGATCCAAAAGCAGATCTCTTTGTTTCTTGGGACCTAGAACTAGCATCTCTGTTTTGTCCGAGTTTAAAAGTAAAACAATTGCCACCATCCACTTCCTTATGTCCACTTCCAGGCTTACAGGGTAGGCAATTTTTGGGCTTCACCATGTTTCATCGAAATGCACAGCTGTGTATTGTCCGCCTAGCAGTGGAAGTTGTGTTTCCAAATGACATCACCTTGAGGGACACCGAAACTTACAATTGATTTGTCAGAGGACAAACCCTCCACAGAGACAAACTGATATCTTTCCGACAGATAAGATCTAAACCAGGCAAGAACTTGTCCGTGTAGACCAATTATGGTTTCCAATCTCCCCAAAATGATTTGGTGATTGATTATGTCAAAAGCGGCTAGGAGCACGAGGACAGATGCAGAGCCTTAGCCTGATGCCATTAAAAGGTAATTTACCACCTTCACGAGTGCACTCTCAGTACTATGATCCGGGCTAAAACCAGACTGAAGCATTTCTTATACATTATTTGTCTTCAGGAAGGCAGTAAGTTGTCGTGCAACAGCTTTTAACTTTTTTTTTTGTTAGGAATGGGAGATTCAATATAGGCCGATTCGTTTTTTACATTTTCCAGGTCAAGGTTTGGCTTTTTCAAGAGAGGCTTTATTACTGCCACTTTTAGTGAGTTTGGTACACATCTGGGGGATAGGGAGCCATTTATTATGTTCAACATAGGAGGGCCAAGCACAGGAAGTAGCTTTTTCAATAGTTTAGTTGGAATAGGGTCCAGTACGCAGCTGGAAGGTTTAGAGGCCTTGTCTATTTTCGTGAATGTGTCAAGAGATGCAGCATTAAAAAAAACTTGAGTGCCTCCATTGATCCTAGGTCCTGGTAGTTCTGTGCAGACTCAGGACAACTGAGCTTTGGAGAAATACGCAGATTCAAACAGGAGTCCGTAATTCGCTTTCTAATGATCGGTACTGTCTTTCCAAGCTAGTCGGAAGACTTCCAGTTTGGTGGAGCGCCATTTCCATTCCAATTTTCTGGAAGCTTGGTTCAGGGCTCTGGTATTTTCTGTATACCAGGGAGCTAATTTCTTGTGACAAATGTTTTATTTTATTTATTATTTTACCCAATTTCGTGGTATCCAAGTGGTAGTTACAGTCCTGTTCCATCGCTGCAAATCCCGTAAGGACTCTGGGGAGGCAAAGGTCGAGAGCCGTGCGTCCTCCGAAACACAACCCAGCCAAGCCGCACTGCTTCTTGACACAACACCCGCTTAACCCAGCCGCACCAATGTGTCGGAGGAAGCACCGTACACCTGGCGACCGTGTCAGCGTGCATTGCGCTTGGCCCGCCACAGGAGTCGCTAGTGTGCGATGGAACAGGAATATCCCTGCCGGCCAAACCCTCCCCTAACCTGGACGATGCTGGGCCAATTGTGCGCCGCCCCATGGGTCTCCCGGTCGGCTGTGACAGAGCCTGGACTCGAACCAGGTTCTCTAGTGGCACAGCTAGAACTGCGCCACTCGGGAGACCATTTTTTGTTTTTAGATGGCGACTCGAGGGCCATCGAGGGTATTACGCAAGGTTAAATTTAGATCCTCAGTTAGGTGGTTAACCGATTTATGTAATCCGACATCCTTGGGTAGGTGGAGGGAGTCTGGAAGGACATCTATGAATCTTTGGGTTGTCCGAGAATGTATAGCACGGATTTGGATAATCCTTGTTTGGGGTCTGAGCAGTTTATTTGTTGCGATTGCAAACATAATAAAATGGTGGTACGATAGTCCAGGATTATGAGGAAAAACATTTAGATCCACAGGACAAAACTAAATGACTGTGGCAATGCGTAGGTCCAGAGACATGTTGGACAAAACCCACTGAGTCGATGATGACTCCGAAAGCCTTTGAGTGTGTCTGTAGACTTTTCCATGTGAATATTGAAGTCACCAAAAATGTGACTATTGTCTGCCATGACTACAAGGTCTGATAGGAATTCAGGGAACTCCATGAGAAACACTGTATACAGCCCAGGAGGCCTGTAAACAGTAGCTATTATTTTCTGTCATAAATGTTAGCAACACCTCTGCCTTTGCGGGACATGGTCACTAGTGTAACCAGGAGGAGAGCCCTCATTTAACACAGTAAATTCATCAGGTTTAAGCATGTTTCAGTCAGGTCAATCACATCAAGGCTTTGATCAGTGATTAGTTCATTGACTATGACTGCCTTGGAAGTGAGATCTATGTTAGTTTTGCCCAACCTAGATCGAGGCACAGACACAGTCTCAATGGGGATAGCTGAGCTGACTACACAGACTGTGCAAGTGGTTGACTCCACTAAGCTGGCAGGCTGGCAAACAGGCTGCTGTCTGGCCTGCACCCTATCTCATTGTGGAGCTAGAGGAGTTAGAGCCGATTATCAACTTCCTCACTATACACTATGAAGCCACAATTAAAGACAATTTCATTTCCCAAATTGTACCCATCCCTGGGTCAACATTCTTGCCCTGTACAGCAGTTGTACAAATGACATACAACCAAGAGAGGCTGGTAGGATGAGCACATTGATACTGTTCTATTCCATTCCAGCCATTACAAACAAACATATGGAAACCACTTGACACCATTCCAGCCCTTACAATGAGCCCATCCTTCTATAGCTCTGCCCACCAGCCTCCTGTGCATACAACAGTTGTGATACAATGGAGTTTCTGCACAAAAATTACAGGTGTTGTGAAGACACCAATGGCTGTGTAAACATTGCACATCAGTTCTGTCACAACCATTGTCAAATGCATTGCTCAGTTGTACAGCCTGAATGTCAGTGTTGTGGAAGCTACTCTGAATATATACACTTTACCAAGCTACCAATTACTTCACACTGGGAGAAGTTAAGCTACCATTAAGAAAAATCAAGTTCTTGAAAAAGTAGTTCACGACATCCAAACTACTGCTCGATAAATGATCTAAATCGGAAATTTCTACACATTGCAAGAACGGGTCATTCTGGAATGAAGGCTATTAAAACGGTTTCAAATTAGAATTCGGCAGGTCTGATGCCCGAAAAAGGTAATCGCCTACTTCACCCATATTTTATTTCCTTTTTGAAAAAAAAAAAAAGTTGTGTACTTCCAATAGTTAGCAACAAAAAAAAGTCCTGAAACACTAAAGATTTGAATTTAGTTCAGCTACCACCAAGCTACTGCAAAAGGTAGTTAAATGACATGTAGTTCACTACCCCAACACTGCTGAATGTGTACGGGGGCCCTCGGTCTGTACAAACGGACCAAGCAAGCATTACTTCATATACTGTGGTATTGTTTTAATCTTGTATTGAAAAATAAATTAACCAAAATAACTTTCAACTGCAACAGAAGACAAATTAAGTTAACAAACATTTGTCAGCGGGGGGTGGAATTGCAGTGCTCAATGTAGATTACTTTACAAATGTATATAAAAAAAAGAATTTATTGGACATACACAAATCACAAAAGCATTCATTTAAATACAGTAAACTGCACAGTGGCCTACCACAAAACCATTGTTCTTCCAGCTACAAAAAAGGTATAGAAAATGTATTTATATATGTATATTTCGTACACATGCCCCATTTTGGATGAGTAAAAAAAAAAAAAAAAAAATTTACAAAACAGCACATTGGTGGTAATGGTCTGGATGGAATAATTGCAACAGAATAACAATTCTAATACTATAATAGAAATCTACAAAATGATTCATCTTAAGAGCAACTGGTTGAGAGACGTCGTGGGAGGTGTGAGGGGAGGGTGATGCTGAACTGATAAGCAGGCTACAACTAGCTATACCTCGATCGGTGTGGAACTGTAGCGTCTCAAAACAGCAACGACCAGTGTTAGTGAAATAGAGCAGTGGTTCTTACATTGATTGATATCCATTCACTCAGACAAGTGGGAAGGAAAACGAGAAAGCTCTTAAAGAGAAGACGAGTGAATTGTGGTTTAAACGCTGCCTGTCCCAGACAACCACAAACTACTGAGCTGGAAAATGTCACGCTTAAATAAACTGCCACAAAATGTCCCGTCACCATAACAATAATCAGTTTCCATGAGGGGGGGGGATGGATCTCACAAGACATCCAATCAGCAGTCTGATCAAGGAAAAAGAGGCAGGCTCATCCTTCCCCGCACTGCCGACCGCTCATAATGCCGCCTTCTCATTGGGTGCCCGAGTTAAGTGACGAGCGGCTATGACCAATTACAGAGGGTAAAGCTGTATACTTTGGTTATACGGGCAGGTTGGCAGTGTTAGTGTGGGAAGCGGACCGTCGGTCACTCATTTACTCTAACTTGTGACACCTGCACGCTCAGACAGATACTGTTGACCACACTCAGCATAATGTTATCCTCCATATAGTGATCGCCCAGAGGCTTCAACACCTGGGGAGAGAGACAAGAGTGGTGGGAAAGACAAAAGGAGGAGAGGGGGTGACGTCAGATGAAAGGAAGGGGGGGGGGAGAATAAAACCAACTGAAGCTGGAGAGAAAGGAGCAAGGAAAGGAAAGCAAGCTTAATTTGTTCGTTAGCACATTCATCCATATCAAAAATGGAAATCGTGGCAGCTAAATCATGCACAAACGTGATAAAACTTAAGCACCCAATGTCACCCTACCCACCCTTAACCCCACAATCCCCTCAACATGTAATGAGAAAACAAATCAACCATGAAAGTGCCAACCTGTACTCTACATTTGTGGTGAGAACCAGGTATAAAATTCAGTTTTTAAATACTAATCCAGCATGGCATGGGGACCATGAGCTATCAAAAAAGAAAACATTTATATATAGTCCTAAAAATGGACACTGGAAACCAAGCGAAAGGGGGGAAAACTGGCAGGTGCTAGTTTTTCTTCTTGACATTGTTGTTGGAGGCCAGTCTCGTTCTCTGGGCCGTTATCAAGGAATCCAACGGGACTTGACTCCTCGCCACCTCAAAGAGTTTGGAAAATATCTGAAAACAAGGCAAGGGAAGTATTGTGGCTGTGTTAATGACATTAGTAGTGACGTATTTTTGTCTCAAATGACAAAAGATGGAGCCTTTTCTCCCTCCGTCCACCTCTCACCTTTCGTGGAATCCTCTGTGGCAAGCACAAAGTAAAAAAAACAGAGGGAATACTAATTAGTGGGGATAGTAGTGAGGGAGGTGTCCCAATTCTCTACCCTTCTACCAAAGTGTGCACTTGCACCCTCCCTCAGATTTAAATTTGGTTGAAACTCCCTCCAGGCAACACTTACAATACATTTATTTTAAGTGGTGGGTGCACACTTCTGGAGAAAGGGTAAAGAAATCAGGGTTCAACCAGAGAGACAAAGGCAGATAAGGAACCACATTTTGGGCTGATAAGGAAATTCTGGTTTGAGAGAGAAAAGAGGTGTTTTGGTGAATCACATTCAGTGACATCCAGATAGATTAGAAAAAGAACAGGAGAAAGAGTTTGGGAGCAAACACTCTCTGTGAAAGAGTAAGCAGGAGGGGGACATGGGGTGAGACAGAAAGAAAAGGGAAGAGAGTGAGGGGGTAGAAAGGAAAAGAGTGAAAGGGAGCAGAAAAAAAGTAGGTATACATTAAAAGGGAGATGAGAGGTGTAGAAAAAGGAGTGAGTGAAAGAGCCCAAGCAAAAGAGAAACAGAACATGCATAATAGTCTGATCAAGACACGTGCCGCAGGCATTTCTTCCCCCCCCAACCTCCACTCCCGGATCACCCACCTGCTCCCACAGGGTCTCTGCCACCTGGTCGATAAAGCTGCCCACCTCGCGGAACTCGCCAGAATACTTCACATAGGCCCATAGGCAAAGTGCAGCCAGTGCCACGCCCATAATGAGATTACACACCATGGCCACTGTGTTGATACCCAGAAAGCCTGTGACCAGTGACGCCACGTACATGGCGAACATGACGGCGAAGAGCGTGGCTGGCGTGCGTGCCGCGTAGAAGATGTTCTTGCCATCGTTGTGTTTGATGAAGTTCGTGAAGGCCTCATCCAGCTCTGCTTCAAGCTGCTCCTGGTAGCACCGGCAGAAGTCCTCGCCGCCCATTTTCTTGACCGAGCGGAAGTGTTTGACCGCCACCTGCCGCAGGTTCGCGTGGCCGTGCTCCAGTTGATCGGGGGCCATGTAGGGCTTGTCGCCTCCGCACACCTGGGAGAAAGGGGAGTTCGCTATGAGGGACATACACATACTGCAACTCATTTACTTAAATATTCAGTGTCTTATAAGCCCATATTGTCTGGGCATCTGACAGATGCAAGAACATTTTATAGCAATCAAAGACATTTCCGATCGCAAATCAACCCCTAGCCTCTAAGTCTAGACATCTCTTTGCCCCTCAGATCTGGGAGACCTATACTGAACTAAACATAAAACACAACATCTAAAGCGTTGGTTACATGAGCTGAAGTAAAAGATCCAAGAAATGTTCCATACAAAGCTTATTTCACTCAATTTTGTTTACGTCCCTGTTAGTGAGCTTTTCTCCATTACCAAGATAATCCATCCACCTGATAAGTGTGGCATATCAAGAACCTGATTAAACAGCATGATCATTGTGCAGGGAACAATAACTGGCCACTAAACTGTGCAGTTTTGTCACAACAGTGCCACATATAACTCAAGTTTTAGGGAGCGTGCAATTGGCATGCTGATTGCAGGAATGTCCACCAGAGCTGTTAACAGAGAATGTCATGTTTATTTCTCTACCATAAGCAGCCTCCGTCGTTTTAGAGAATTTGGCAGTACGATTAAGCCTCACAATCACAGACGACGCGTAACCACGCCAGCCCAGGATCTCCACATCCGGCTCCTTCACCTGTGGGATCGTCTGAGACCAGCCACCTGAGGGGCTTATGCCCTCCCAGGCCCACCAAAGTCTGCACCCCTTCCCAGTCATGTGAAATCCGCAGATTAGGGCCAAATGAATTGATTTAAATTGACCGATTACCTGTGACTCAGTAAAATCATTGAAAATGTTGCATGTTGCGTTTATATTTTTGTTCTGTGTAGAGCAATACAGAAGAAACAATGTAAATGTGAACATCTAGCACACCAGACTACACAGGGGTGCTATACATGGGACTAAATCCTATCAGACCTACAAGGAGTTATCACATATCGATGTAGGCGCTCGGAGGGCCCAACTTTGTTGAGAGCGAAAACAGAGTTCTTTGCAGAGTTTTAGAGCCTTCTAATTAAGATATTAGGTGGTTAAATGGACAACAAAAAAACCGTTACAACTGAATCAATCTTTAGTATAATGTAGCTAGTAACACATGCCACCATTTCTCTGCACAGATGTAAACGCTTCGACTGCTTTTATTAGTCAGACGCTCAATTGGATGCTTAAAACTGGAATTGTTCAATTACCTGTTCCATGCCTTTGTTGTAAATGTCTTTTGCTCCTGCAACAGCAGCAAGGTTGTTTGCTTCAGCCGTTGCCTAGGTGACAGCGGAAGAAAGCAGAGGGGAAAACGCAGCCGTCCTGAGATTAGGTTCCTTTGGTGCATCGACGTTCTACATACGCATGAAATTCTACTCAAGTTTTAAAGAGGCTATATGGAATACGTGTTGCCTCTGGGGCTGCTCGAGCCCAAAGGGCCCTCTAAATACACAAATATTGGTCAGCAAGGGGCACACCTCCCCACGCCCATGAGTAAAAGTATACATTGTTTGCTAATCTCTCATTGACCAAGTAACATAAACGGTATCATAAGGTCTAAAAGGCTTTGGGACGCAACGAAAGTTCATGCTACACAATACATTTGGTCAACGACCAGAGAAAACATGAGCATGCTTCAGGGTTGTATTTACAAGAACATTTTGCAACAGAAGACAAAACAAGCTTTTTAATTGGACAAATTCAGGTTGTACCTCCCAGTTTTGCACCAGTATCAAACTATTCTATACCATTTCGTAACTTCTTAACAAAATCCAGTTATTTATTAGAGGAATGTATCATTGACTACCTGTAACATTGACTTGGGATGAGGCAGCTCCTCTCCTTGGTATATTTTCATGTATGCCTGTGCCAAAAAGAGAAAAACGCAAGCAACATTTTTTCAGACGAAGAAAAGGTATTAAAGAGGAAAGGTATAGGAGGGGAAAAAGGGTATATAAAAGGAGAGGTATATAGCAAATCATATTTTATTGGTCACATATTTAGCAGATGTTATTGCGGGTGTAGCGAAATGCTTGTGTTCCTAGCTCCAACAGTGCAGTAATATCTAATAATACACACAAATCACAGTGACTAAGTTCAGGGCACTGGGTGGAAGGCGGCTAATGATGGCAAGGTATAAGCTCAGAAGGAATGTTAGAAATGATCGACTTACTTTGAAATACTGTACAAGGTCTCGGCACGTCACTTTGGATCCTCCGATTTCTTTCTCCACCAAGTTCTTCGGGGACAACAAGATTGGCACTAAGTTGACTAGCTCAGTCTTGAAATCGTCATCAATATCTAGAGGGAGAGACAAGTGGGAAATGCATTTCTTTTTTAATAAAGGTCTGTTGACATTTCCCTTTTAAACCAGTGATTTTTTTTTTACCAACCACCATTTGACCTTAAACGCAAGTATAAAGGCAAAGACTTTATAACTTTGAAAGATTACCTTTGTATTGTAATAGATTGCATTTATGTGGCACTTTTCTTCTAAAATCCACAAATGCAAGTCTACAATGAACCATGTTCCCTAGGCACACCTGGATATCTGAGATGATTGGATAGATATAGCATTATGGTAATTGCTTCACCTTACCTTCTGAATGCCTTGGTAGAAATCTGACCGTAGTGCTTAGACCTATCAAATCGCTTCAGATCTACAGGAGTGCCTTGGGGGTAGGGGCTGGTTTATTTGGAATTGACAGAGTTGGCTAAGGGGTACTTTGACTAAAGCCTGTTTTAGCATGGGCAGCCCCATGAACTGTCAATACACTCTGAAGTAGAAGAGAAAATTGACTATTTTAAAATGGAGATACCCCTCAATGACACTGTTCATGCTCTCAGAGATAGGTGTGCAATCTTTCCACAAGGGTAATTGAGCAACCTTCTATAGCGTACCTGTGAGTCTGCCATCAAAGTTGGGGTTGGTGGCCACCTTGAGGCCTGGGTGGGGCAGGAGGAAGCAACCAATGTTAGAGAAGCAGGAGTGGATGTGCTTCCTGACATTCTGCAGCTCCTCATGCTGGTTCTGTTTCACCTGCACACAGTCGAGAGACCCTTGCTTATTCAAGTAAATGGTTGGACAAATATCAGATCGGTTTGTGCCAAAACCCTGATGAAGGCAGCATAGCTGTCAGAGTGTTGGCATCTATTACATTTATTCCTTCAGAACCCAAGTGTGTAGCTTTTCTTTTCCATGTGCTGTATAGTCTACTACTGGCCGTTGTCATGCCAATATCCATAGGAGTTGGCAAGACTGCGCAGACATATGATACCAGGCTGCTTGAACAGTGGATGCATAATCAAACGTGCGTAAGTGCTTTAGTTCCTGAAATGTCAGAGAAGTTAAAGCTCGGATTTTCCTAAAACAAATAATGGAGCAAGTGAAAAAATGCGTACTTGTAATCTCTTCTCCAGGAAACTCTTCCCTCCGTCCAAGCCATAGGGATGCTCATAAGGGTAGCTCCAGTCTCTTATAAGAAACATTAAAGTCTGTTGTGGAAGGCAATTAAGGAATACATATTAAACAAGATACTATGGGACTATAGACTTTTCAAAGTGTCAAGTAATGGCAGCCATATTGAAATAAGACTAGAGATGCCTATTAGCGCCATATCAATTACTTAAAAATCTCCTCTTCGTTATTATCCAATGAGAAATGCATTGCAGGCCATTCATTCAGGAAAGGCAGCAGAAAAATGAGAATACCTGAAATGGTTTCTCATAGATTTCTTCCAAGGCCAGCCTTCCATATTCAGTAAAGAGCTAGGTAGGGGAAAAACAAAAGTCAGCCATAAATCAGAGTAATACTCCACGTCCTCGTCAAAAGGTCAACAGTCAGTCAAACAATCTATTAATAACAACAAGAAGTCTTGCAGCTGACTTGCCGTGTAATAGGACAGTGATGTCAATAACACGCCTAATTTAAGAGTCTTCTGTTGAATAGGTTTTAGAGAGGAGATATACATGTATACACACACACACACACACACACATACATACATATATACATGTGTATGTATACATGTATATATGTATGTATATACACACACACACACAACTTTTGCTTCGAGGGGTGATCGAGCCAAAAGGGGTCCCCTGTACAGTCACATTTCAATTTGAAGTTCATTTAGCAATTAAAAACATCCATTGTGTATCTTTAACAAGGGAGGAAGCAGCTATACACTTCAATACAAGTGCTCTACTTATGACCCACTAAGTACAATAGATCCAACTGCATGGTTGATAATCAAAGGAATATCGTGTAGACATTTCCCCCTGGAGGGCTGTGATATAACATCAAAGTAAAGATCCTTTTCAAGTTACAGCATCTGTTCGTGGAGTTCAATGTCCAAAGCTCATGGCCAAAGCAGTGTTGAAGATTGTAAGTCCCCCACCCAAAACAATCCAAACGCGCGCACACACACACACACACACACACACACACACACCTGGAGATGTTGAAGGTCATCTTCTTGCACATTCTGAGACAAGTTGTAAACCTAACAGGTGACAAATCATCAAAACATCAATAACCTGTACTAAAGTCTACAGAGATCACACACACAATCAATGTTTTGCATAAATTAAAGTTGGTATGGGGAGGAGGAAAGTCTGGTAGTCAGTCTAGAACTAGCACATGACACAACGTCAAAAACTGTCTATTTAACATGCACGCAAGTCTCAGGAAGAGGTCTAATTTTTCAAATCCTCATTCCTGATAGTTACTGGCGAAAGGCCTATAGTCCAAACAGCCTATAGTCACCCAGTTCCCTACTATAATTTTTACAATAATGGCAATTAAACATTCGCACACTAGATCTCCCCTACTTCGAGTAGTGAATACCTCAATAGAAAAAGTACACAATACTGTGAGGGAGAGCGTCATACCTGTACAGAGCTGGTCATGGTGCTCAACGCAAACAGCGTCGCACAATCTTTGATAGTTGATTGGCTGTCGAAAGCCCCCTGTGTGTCGATTAGAAGAACCGCAACCTTTCAGAGAAAGGATAAATTAATTACAAAGTCATATTCTTCACCAATCAAGGGGTATTCAATCAGTTGAAATAACCAATGGACAACTGGAAATTTGAAATTGTGTCTTTAAAAGGGACATTGCACTCCAAAATCAAAGTTAGTAAATCTGTTTTATAAATCAAACCAAAGTTTATTTGTCACGTCTGCCAAATACAACACCTTAGTGAAATGCTTACTTACAGGCTCTAACCAATAGTGCGAAAAAAAGGTGTGTGTAGGTAAGGAAAGAAATAAAACAGTAAAAAGACATTTGAAAGGCTATATACAGACACTGGTTAGTGAGGCTTATTGAGGTAGTATGTACATGTAGCTATGGTTAAAGTGACTATGCATATATGATGAACAGAGAGTAGCAGTAGCGTAAAAGAGGGGTTGGCAGGTGGTGGGACACAATGCAGATAGCCCGGTTAGCCAATGTGCGGGAGCACTGGTTGGTCGGGCCAATTGAGGTAGTATGTACATGAATGTATAGTTAAAGTGACTATGCATATAAGATAAACAGAGAGTAGCAGCAGCGTAAAAGAGGGGTTGGGGGGGCACACAGTCCGGGTAACCCATTCAGGAGTCCTATGGCTTGGGGGGGTAAAAACTGTTGAGAAGCCTTTCTGTCCTAGACTTGGCACTCTGGTACCGCTTGCCATGCGGTAGTAGAGAGAACAGTCTATGACTGGGGTGGCTGGGGTCTGACAATTTTTAGGGCCTTCCTCTGACACCGCCTGGTGTAGACGTCCTGGATGGCAGGCAGCTTTGCCCCAGTGATGTACTGGGCCGTACGCACTACCGTCTGTAGTGCCTTGCGTTCGGAGGCCAAGCAATTGCCGTACCAAGCTGTGATGCAACCGGTCAGGATGCTCTCGATGTTGCAGCTATAGAACCTTTTGAGGATCTCAGGACCCATGCCAAATATTTTAGTTTCCTGAGGGGGAATAGGCTTTGTCGTGCCCTCTTCACGACTGTCTTGGAGTGTTTGGACCATTCTAGTTTGTTGATGTGGACACCAAAGAACTTGAAGCTCTCAACCTGCTCCACTACAGCCCCGTCGATGAGAATGGGGGCGTGCTCAGTGCTCCTTTTCCTGTAGTCCACAATCATCTCCTTAGTCTTGATTATGTTGAGGGATAGGTTGTTATTCTGGCACCACCCGGCCAGGTCTCTGACCTCCTCCCTATAGGCTGGCTCGTCATTGTCGGTGATCAGGCCTGCCACTGTTGTCATCTGCAAACTTAATGGTGTTGGAGTCGTGCCTGGCCATGCAGTCGTGGGTGAACAGGGAGTACAGGAGGGGACTGAGCACGCACCCCTGGGGAGCTCCAGTGTTGAGGATCAGCGTGTCAGATGTGTTGCTACCTACCCTCACCACCTGGGGGCGGCCCATCAGGAAGTCCAGGATCCAGTTGCAGAGGGAGGTGTTTAGTCCCAGGGTCCTTAGCTTAGTGATGAGCTTTGAGGGTACTATGGTGTTGAACGCTGAGCTGTAGTCAATGAATAGCATTCTCACATAGGTGTTCCTTTTGTCCAGGTGGGAAAGGGCAGTGTAGAGTGCAATAGAGATTGCATCATCTGTGGGTCTGTTGAGGCGGTATGCAAATTGGAGTGGGTCTAGGGTTTCTGGGATAATGGTGTTGATGTGCGCCATTACCAGCCTTTCAAAGCACTTCATGGCTACGGACGTGAGTGCTACGGGTCTGTAGTCATTTAGGCAGGTTGCCTTAGTGTTCTTGGGCACAGGGATTATGGCGGTCTGCTTGAAACATGCTGGTTTTAAAGACTCAACCAGGGACATGTTGATAATGTCAGTGAAGACACCTGCCAGTTGGTCAGCACAAGTCCTGGTAATCCGCCTGGCCCCGCAGCCTTGTGTATGTTGACCTGTTTAAAGGTCTTACATCGGCTACGGAGAGCGTGATCACACAGTCGTCCAGAACAGCTGATGCTCTCATGCATGCCTCAGTGTTGCTTGCCTCGAAGCGAGCATAGAAGTTATTTAGCTCGTCTGGTAGGCTCGTGTCACTGGGCAGCTCGCGGCTGTGCTTCCCTTTGTAGTCTAATAGTTTGCAAGCCCTGCCACATCCGACGAGCGTCAGAGCCGGTGTAGTACGATTCAATCTTAGCCCTGTATAGACGCTTTGCCTGTGATGGTTCGTTGCAGGGCATAGCGGGATTTCTTGTAAGCTTCCGGGTTAGAGTCCCGCACCTTGAAAGCGGCAGCTCTACCCTTTAGCTCAGTGCGAATGTTGCCTGTAATCCATGGCTTCTGGTTGGGGTATGTACGTAGTCACTGTGGGGAAGAGTCCTCAATGCACTTATTGATAAAGCCAGTGACTGATGTGGTGTATTCCTCAATGTCATCGGAAGAATCCCGGAACATGTTCCAGTCTGTGATAGCAAAACAGTCCTGTAGTTTAGCATCTGCTTCATCTGACCACTTTTCTTATAGACCGAGTCACTGGTGCTTCCTGCTGAAATTTTTGCTTGTAAGAAGGAATCCGGAGGATAGAGTTGTGGTCGGATTTACCAAATGGAGGGCGAGGGAGCGCTTTGTACGCATCTCTGTGTGTGGAGTACAGGTGATCTAGAATGTTTTTCCCTCTGGTTGCACATTTAACATGTTGATAGAGATTTGGTAGAACTGATTTAAGTTTCCCAGCTATATGCCGCAATCCAAAATGAACGGAGACTATAAACGGCATATCATTTCCACATTTTGCTTCACGACTGATGGCGTTTGATATGGACTGATTTTGATTGTTTTAGTGGTCTGAAAATATCAGAAACTTTGCTTTTGGAGAGCAATGTCTTAAAAACAATTCAACATTAGTTGGGAGAAAATGTGTGCCCATCCAAGGGAAAAGTGACTTTGTATTTACCTTGCTCCCGTCTGGCTTGTCCACCACAAACACGTCGCTCCAGGCCAGGATGCCCGTGGTCTCCCTCTCGCAGCCCCCCCGCCAGGTGAAGCCTGTCAGTGGCTCCTCGTGCCCACCCAGCCAGGAGCAGGATGTCTGAAAGGACGAAGAAGACAAAGCAAGAGATTGAAGATCATATGAGCCATGTAGCTACAGTACCACAACTCTCGTTGGCTTAAGCAGTCCTCAGGCCTTGCCCAGAAACAACCTCTAGCCATTTCCCCTAGACAATTCATGTAAACCTGAAAGGTATAAGCGAGCAATATGGTTAAGGCCCTACCAAGCCTATTAGAGGGCAAGAAATACTACAGTACCTGCTTATACCCATCAGATGTATTCCAGATATGCATGAAGTGTCTAGGGGATAGGTATTTTTACTTATTGAACGCCCCTGACCCAGACCCTTCTGTTAGCATACTTGAGTTGCATATTGATGGCGATCCCCACTCAAACCTCGAGGGCCACACACAAAAGCAGCCTTTATGCCTGGAATAAAGGGCAGAGTTCTTGCAAAAGCAGGCCACAGTCCCAAGCATTGTACTGCCCAGAAATCAGCTTTAAGCACAGCTCAAAAGGATTATGGTCATCCCCCTAAACAAGTTAAGAACAGCGAAAGGTAATTAACTGACAAGGGTTTAGCAAGTTGTGGCAGAAATCCTGATAAGTTTACTCACTAAGCGTCCGATGAATGGCGTGAATGAATTCCTCGCAGCTCTTAACAGTTTCACTTTGAGTGAAAAGTATGAGGACAATGTTTTCCAACTCAAGATAAGTATCATCTGGTTATTTGTATGATTTCATTTAACAAGTTTGTTTGAAGTCCATCCTTGTAAAATGTTCTAGCAGGGCCAATAGTGTCCTGAAAGTCCTACTTGTTCAAAGGACACTCATGTTAGCAGATGTCCCAAAGCACTGCCAAGTAGCCCAACACAGGCAATATTTTCAATAAGTGCTACTGGATCATTTCACAGCGGCGCTGCAGAAAATAGCTCTTCAATGCAGCGAAACCCCACGGGTCACAAAGCACTCAGACCCACAAAGTTCAGACATGTGACATGAGCCGTGCTACAGTTCTCACAGGGGTTTGACATCAATTTCTCCGGTCGGGGCAAGTGACCAGAAGTCTACTGGCCGCCAAGTGAATTTCTACTTGGAAATCGACTGGCGTCTATCTACTTAGCCAAAAGCATGAGTTTCCTTTGTCTCAAACCCCCCCCCCCCCCCCAAAAAAAAAACAGGTTAATGTTGAACCCTGCCTCATATTCTGGTATGTTCCATACTGGTGGGTTGAGAGACAGTGTTTGCATTGCTTTCCTGTGTATTTCCATTCCTGGTGGGTCAGAGCGTGTGTGTTGTCAGTATAGGCTGCACACTAACACGCATGCGGCCACTTAAGTGTTTTTAAACTGTATATGCCTTAATTTAGCTGGACCCCAGGAAGAGTCTCCTAAATACAAAATACAACTAATTCTACATGTAATAATGCATGCCTATGTGGTCTCGCTTATGTAGTATATGTACATACACAACATAAGCCTGTGTGTTCCCTCACCTGGTTGTAAGTCACATGTATAAAAGCCCTGGTTATACATATCGGCCGGTGTGTAGCTTCACCTACCTTCACATGTATAGTATGACCAGCTTTCATCTAGCCTCACCTTGTTGAACACAGGGCCTGAAATTAACACTGGCCACCTGAAGGTAGATTTTGGTATTGGCGGGTGAGATATCAATTTCACCAGTCTCGTTGGCAGGTGGTCAGGGCTCCAGTACGAGCATTTCACTCATATGTGAATAAAATATTTCACATTTATAGCCAAATAAATGCTGCAGTAGCATATTTCAGTTTTCAAAACCGTTTCATAGCTGCTAAATTAATCGCAAAAGTCAAAGAGCTACGAATCCTATAGCCTATCCCAACTAGTGCTGCAACACCGCCGGGCTGGGGGCTGTGCGCACGTGAAGAGCTGAGTGAAAGATACATTTTTAGAAGCACTGGTACAGGCATAAAAGTAGGTCTAATTTACTTGGAATGAAAGTCTACCGAAGTGAGACTTTGTCCTTGTGTTTTTGGCCATTTACATTGTTTTGTTCACAACCTTTTCAATGTTTGTGTTTCAATTGCTAGGGAAGAGAAGACAACACAGCTACTAGTCAGACTCAATCTCACAGGAAGAAACAGTTGCATTACCAAGATAACCTGTGAAAGACTCAGGGTCACAAACATTAAATAATGTACCACATTACTAGTAATACATTTGTTGTTTTAGAAACATTACAAAGCATGCACATCTATTTTACTGGGCTTTGTTGGTGTAATTTGAGTAAAAAAAATATTTTGACAGTGGCTGGTGGACCAAGAAGTTCATTTTAGGCCCTGATTGTACATGTAGCCTGTACAAGGAACGCCTGTGTATAGCCTCACCTGGTTGTACATGAAGCGCAGCATGAAGTCCAGCAGGAAGGACTTGCCCTTACGGAAGGCACCGGCCACCGACACCACCACCACGTTGAGGTCGCGCACATGCTCCTGCAGCAGGATGCGCTCCAGCGCCGCCTCGTCGAGCTCAAAGGCGTGGTCGTCCTCGTGAGCCACGACGATCTGTACCGGCCTGGCCGACAACGCACCTTCCTCCGACAACAGGGCCTTCTCTTCCTCAGGGCTCATCTTATGAGGCACATCCTCCACCCCATGCTCACCTGGGAGAGATGCTTAGAATCATTAAAGGGAAGGTACTCAATTTATAACATAAAGAGAAAGCCCACACCCAAATCAGAGTTTAACAATTTCAAACCTGAAAGTGGTTACTGGTTAGATATAAAGTGGATATTGCACACAGATACCTGCATATGCCTACTAGTTCACGCACAATATAAATTCAACTGTGTTACTTTAACTTAATTTTTGGGGCATATCAACCCATTACACCATCATTTTCCACTCAACGATGCTAAGACTAATATGTAGCCATGTTAAACCTACCTAGTCTAAACCTTGGGTTAATGGAGCAAGGACAAATCTTGGAACTATAATATCCATTTAAAAACATCAAAAAGGTACTCTGCAGTGAACCCGATCAAGATGCCGGGATGTCAAAGATTCTGTTTTCAAAATGTTGCGTGTTAACTAGCAGCAAGTTGGTGTGTCTGGTTGCCTTTCTTCCTGTTTTTCTACGGTGTGGTTTAGACCGGTAGTCTATGTCTGAGAGACGCCCGCTCTGATCACACCAGTAAGGTCCTTGAAAGAGATGAAAATAATTTAATTTGTGGGAACTGTCCCCTTTAAACATCAGAAACAGCAGACTGCTGTAACAGGTCCCAGTCATAAGTCACATGCTTTGATGTCAACGGTTCTTGACTTCAGACATGTCAGTATGTCAAAGCAACAACATTCAAATCAAACGATACGAGAGCAGTAACCATGAGTAGGCCTAAATGACTATCATTAACCTTTTATGGATGCAATTCAATGAAGTTGAACTACAATATATTCTGATGTTCTCTGAATAGTTGAGCTGCTCTTTGGGTGAGACAGCTGGAAGAATACTGTCTGTACCATACGCTCACTGAAATGCATAACAGGAAACAGTGGCAGGAACTGGGCTGCCAAGTTTGCGAAGGGATAAGAAACAAACAGTGGTTAGAGCAGTTAGAACAAAAAACGTGCGCGCACACACACCTAGCAGGCAGACTGTGCAGCCCTGCCAGCGCTACATCAGTCGGCCTCCCCGGCCAAATTCTTTCATTAAAGTCTGAGGGCTCCTCAAGGACTGTCAGCCCATTTAGAGGGGGGGACCATAATGAGGGGCACACGCAGCCAACCTCATCACATTACAGTAGATGACACTGCAGTAATCACCGGCCAGTCAGAACGCAAGACAAATAAAGCCCTGTCATTTCAGACTAGATCAGCACAACATGAGCGCGACATTTAAGGGGTTTAAGGGCAAAGCAACCAGTCTTGTGCTAATTGCTATGCTAATTGAATAACTTGATAGACATCTACACAAGCAACTGTTCATCATAGCCATGGCCTTGACTGACCATGACCGAACCCTTCGTATAAATAATCCTACCTTGTGCTGCAGTACCAAAACAGCCTTCTGTCTTATAGGACTTAATATGGGCAATAAGGGTGCTTGACTGGGCACCTCAATGGGCATCTATTAAAGTGTTAAACTAAATACAAGTTTCAGACTATTTTACTGCTAACCTACAAAGCATTACATGGGCTTGCTCCTACCTATCTTTCCGATTTGGTCCTGCCGTACATACCTACACGTACGCTACGGTCACAAGACGCAGGCCTCCTAATTGTCCCTAGAATTTCTAAGCAAACGGCTGGAGGTAGGGCTTTCTCCTATAGAGCTCAATTTTTATGGAATGGTCTGCCTACCCATGTGAGAGACGCAGACTCAGTCTCAACCTTTAAGTCTTTACTGAAGACATATCTCTTCAGTAGGTCCTATGATTAAGTATAGTCTGGCCCAGGAGTGTGAAGGTGAACGGAAAGGCTGGAGCAACGAACCGCCCTTGCTGTCTCTGCCTGGCCGGTTTCCCCTCTCTCCACTGGGATTCTCTGCCCCTAACCCTATTACAGGGGCTGAGTCACTGGCTTACTGGTGTTCTTCCATGCCGTCCATGGGAGGGGTGCGTCAGTTGAGTGGGTTGAGTCACTGACAGGATCTTCCTGTCTGGGTTGGCGCCCCCCCTTGGGTTGTGCCGTGGCGGAGATCTTTGTGGGCTATACTCGGCCTTGTCTTAGGACGGTAAGTTGGTGGTTGGAGACATCCCTCTAGTGGTGTGGGGGCTGTGCTTTGGTAAAGTGGGTGGGGTTATATCCTGCCTGTTTGGCCCTGTCCGGGGGTATCATCGGATGGGGCCACAGTGTCTTCTGATCCCTCCTGTCTCAGCCTCCAGTATTTATGCTGCAGTAGTTTATGTGTCGGGGGGCTAGGGTCAGTCTGTCACATCTGGAGTATTTCTCTTGTCTTATTCGGTGTCCTGTGTGAATTTAAATATGCTCTCTCTAATTCTCTCCTCTCTTTCTTTCTCTCGGAGGACCTGAGCCCTAGGACCATGCCTCGGGACTACCTGGCATGATGACTCCTTGCTGTCCCCAGTCCACCTGGCCATGCTGCTGCTCCAGTTTCAACTGTTCTGCCTGCGGCTACGGAACCCTGACCTGTTCACCGGACGTGCTTGTTGCACCCTGGACAACTACTATGATTATTATTATTTGACCATGCTGGTCATTTATGAACATTTTAACATCTTGACCATGTTCTGTTATAATATCCACCCGGCACAGCCAGAAGAGGACTGGCCACCCCTCATAGCCTGGTTCCTCTCTAGGTTTCTTCCTAGGTTTTTGGCCTTTCTAGGGAGTTTTTCCTAGCCACCGTGCTTCTTTCACATACATTGCTTGCTGTTTGGGGTTTTAGGCTGGGTTTCTGTACAGCACTTTGAGATATCAGCTGATGTACGAAGGGCTATATAAATAAATTTGATTTTGATTTGATTTGAGACTAGGGCACAGCGGGTAACATCCGGACAACTCCTAAACAAACCTAAACCTGTACTAAAAAGAATGTATAATGGAGAATCCTGTGGCCGGAAAATGTCCATAGAGGCATAGGCCTAAACCTAGCGCAGCACCGGATTGGGCATCCACGGCCTTGGAGGGTTCAAAATGTGTGCAGGTCTTTGTTCGTGACCAGCACTAGCTAAACACACCTGGAGTCGCACTGTTACAGCTGAAATGGAACAAAAGCCTACACGCACTGCAGCCCTCATGAAACCCTAATCTAGAGTAACAGCCAGAGGATGACCATTCACAATGTCTCCATTTGGCTAGGCTGCATTACAAACTTGAAAGCGTAATCACTAGCCTCCGTCCCGGTCTACTCCACCTTCAGAGTCCTGAAAGGACTGAATGGGTTTAGGCCTACACCATATCTGGCTGGGCAATATGGCTTTCAGATTACATGGGGAGTTGGACTGAAAAAGGGTTAGCAGAGGGAAGGAGATTTAAGATTGATTCGACCCAGTTTTTCATAAAACCGACCCAGTTTTTCATAAAACCGACCCAGTTTGTCATAAAACTGGTGAACCCACTGGTTCTAACAGTAGAACAAACAGCCTATGAGGATAGAAGTGAAGAGGATAGAAGCTCCTTTGGCCAAATTAGCAGCTGGAAGCCAATGCTGCCGGGAGGAGCGAGTGATGAACGATCTGACTAGGTACGGGATGAGAGCGAGTTCATGGCTCAGGAAGACTTGCTGCATTATTTAGAGCGCTTTGCTCATATACCAACATGTTACCATGCCAAACATCAGGGGACCAACCAAGAGGATGGGTGCGAGTGACTCAAATATCTCAAAAGAGTCTTCAACTATAAGATGTTTTTTGAGGTCTCCTAGCAGTGCCGTTGAGGAACTACAGCAAGCGCAGTGGTTTCGTTTGGAACAACGCCAGCATCCCCACCATCACACAATTAGTTGTTTATGCAATCCAGAAACGGCTCATAATAAATCACAATTTGGTTCAGGTGAGCATAATTTGATAGGTTGTTCTATTGCCAAGTTATAAAAAACGATCTTAGTGTTAGGCTTTCACAGGGCAATTCAGAGAAACCAATCGTAATTTCAATGTGCATAAAAAGGAGTCACGTGTGCATTAGGTAGTGACTGGGGCAAGAAAAAAAAAATCTATAGTTATAGGGAGATTCATTTTGACAAACCATCATATTGCTTTGATAATTTTGCAGTATTATTTTTGCGCTCTTTGGCTGTACTTGCACCAAAACTCCAGTATTCTTCCTTCATAGCTTGTTCTCCATCTTTCTAAATATGGAACCAATATGTTTCCAAAACTTATTTCCAAGACTGATTTTCTCATGGTACTCTGGTCCCTCTGCAGCAGACATATGGTGATCAATAGCCTGTTTGGAATATCCATTGCAATAAAATCGCAACACATACTGTATCGGCACCTGTGACACACCGCCCCAGACCATGACGGACACTTCACGTCGATCCCACTCCAGAGCCTCGGTGTAACGCTCATTGCTTCGACGATAAACGCAAATCCGACCATCACCCCTGGTGAGACAAAACCGCGACTCGTCAGTGAAGAGCACTTTTTGCCAGTACTGTCTGGTCCAGCGACGGTGGGTTTGTGCCCATAGGCGACGTTGTTGCCAGTGATGTCTGGTGAGGACCTGCCTTACAACAGGCCTACAAGCCCTCAGTCCAGCCGCTCTCAGCCTACTGTGGACAGTCTGAGCACCGATGGAGGGATTGTGCGTTCCTGGTGTAACTCGGGCAGTTGTTGCCATCCTGTACCTGTCCCACAGGTGGGATGTTCAGATGTACCGATCCTGTGCAGGTGTTGTTACACGTGGTCTGCCACTGCGAGGATGATCAGCTGTCCGTCCTGTCTCCCTGTAGCGCCGTCTTAGGCGTCTCACAGTACGGACATTGCAATTTATTGCCCTGGACACATCTGCAGTCCTCATGCCTCCCCTTGCAGCATGCCTAATGCATCTTCACACAGATGAGCAGGGACACTGGGCATCTTTCTTTTGACGTTTTTCAGTCAGTACAAAGGCCTCTTTTGTGTCCTAAGTTTTCATAACTGACCTTAATTGCCTACCGTCTGTAAGCTGTTTGTGTCTTAACGACCGTTCCACAGGTGCATGTTAATTAATTGTTTATGGTTCATTGAACAAGCATGGGAAACGGTGTTTAAACCCTTTACAATGAAGATCTGTGAAGTTATTTGGATTTTTACGAATTATCTTTGAAAGACAGGGTCCTGAAAAAGGGACATTTATTTTTTTGCTGACTTTAGATACATAGGATCCGATATGATACAAGAACGAGACGTTTTAGTTTGAAATGATTCGGTGCGATTCGGTTTGATTAGAGAAAAAAAAAAGGTAATCGATGCACTAACATGTTGCATAAACAAATTTTCCATAAAAAAGAAAAAATAAAGAAAATGTGTTGCTGATGGAGCTCATGAGCTGAATCTGTAAGCTGACATGTGTGTATAAATGATGTAGGTCTATGGCGTGTGTGTCATGAATTATGCATAATTATAAACTGGGTGGTTTGAACCCTGAATTTTGTTTGGCTGAAAGCCATGGTATATAAGACTGTATACCACGGGTATGACAAAACATGTTGTTTTAGTGATCTTATTAAGATAGTAACCAGTTCATAATAACAGTAAGGCACCTCAGGGGTTTGCAGTATATGGCCAATATACCACAGCGGTGGTGTCCAGTCACTCTGTATTGCGTTGTGCATAAGAACAGCCCTTTGCCGTGGTATATTGGCCATATGCCACACCTCAGGCTTTATTGCTTAATTATGGAGTAAGAACCATGTAGGCACCTGATCTGAGCCATAAAGGAGATTAGGCATCTACCACCCCACTACCACTATCAGATTGGGGGGGGGGGGGCGATTTAGACAGCTTTGTTGCTCAAATCTGAAATCACCCCCCACAAATTAGTCATTTTTGCAGATTAAGTGTTTGAGCTAGTAATGTATGAATATTTAACATTTACAAATTAGCTATGCCATAGCCAATGAATATATACCACAACTTTGGATTTCACCCCATCTCAAAATCAAATGGTTTTGACCGTTTGGAAGTTTAGTGAGCTTCTTTTCTCCTCCTACTTTGGCCATGCAGTTTGCCTCACAAAATGATTACTGTCTTAGTTATGAAATTGTGAACCTTACCCTGTATATCTAAAATGACCTTATACACCGATTGTCTAACGCAAAACTAACTATTGCTGATTGTGAACCAGAACAATCAAAAAATGAATTAAAATGTTAAGCCCGTTCAACAAGTAGCCTATAGCAGATTAGAGTTGTCTACAGTAGCTTACTTTTATTCCGGTAAAAACCATTTTCAACAGAGCATAGATAACAATAACCTAGCAACTTACATAGGTTGTCACTCTAATAAAGCCTAATGTTGCACAAGCCATTTCAGCATTTGAAATCTGAAGACGTGCACGATCAGGAACAGGCCACCTACCGCACGTTGGTCAGTGCGCAGAACTGGGCACAGTTTGACTAGGCTACTGATATTCCCTGGGGTTGTTTGGCATGCAAAATGACTTAGATCAATGACTGTCACAGTTACATGCTTAGTTCGATATTGAAGGAGAGGACGCATCAGTTGTCACAAAACATGGTCTTTTCGGAAGGTATACAAGTAATATGTGCAACAAAAAGTGAATTGGTGATTCGTAACGTTTCAAAACGATTTTCTGACCGATGCATGCTACATTTGTATCCGTTTGGGACCGATGCAGTCTTAGCTTAAACATTTGAATCGGGACCGATGCCCATCAGTGAATCATATCATCCCTAGTGTAGAGTGGGGACTTTTTTTTGAGCCTCAGAAGTGTACCTCATCAAGCCCTTTATCCAAAGAGATTCAAACAAAAAGCATCAACACCAGAGAGAGTTGTCAAGGTGGGGAAAAATTACAGGAGGGATACAGTGGTGGCAGTAAACTCTAGGCTGCTGCGTTTATAGTGAACAGCAGTCGTGACAAATCTGAGAAATCGATACTCAAATGCTATGAATATGAAGCAAGATACTGGGCAAGATGTGATCTATAACCTGCATAACATCAGAAATAAAAAAATCGAGGCTAGAGTTCAATGGCATTTCAGACTAGAGGTCGACCGATTAATCGGAATGGCCGATTAATTGGGGCCGATTTCAAGTTTTCATAACAATCGGAAATCTGTATTTTTGGACACCGATGTATTTTATATATATATATTTTTTTACCTTTATTTAACTAGGCAAGTCAGTTAAGAACACATTCTTATTTTCAATGACGGCCTAGGAACGGTGGGTTAACTGCCTTGTTCAGGGGCAGAACGACAGATTTTTACCTTGTCAGCTCAGGGATTTAATCTTGCAACCTTACGGTTAACTAGTCCAACGCTCTAACCACCTGCTTTACATTGCACTCCATGAGGTTACGCGAATGCAGTAAGAAGCCAAGGTAAGTTGCTAGCTAGCATTAAACTTATCTTATAAAAAACAATCAATCAATCATAATCACTAGTTAACTACACATGGTTGATGATATTACTAGTTTATCTAGCCTGTTCTGCGTTGCATATAATCGCTTAGGTACACGTTGCTCCAACCATAAACATCAATGCCTTTCTTAAAATCAATACACAAGTATATATTCTTAAACCTGCATATTTAGCTAAAAGAAATCCAGGTTAGCAGGCAATATTAACCAGGTGAAATTGTGTCATTTTGCGTTCATTGCACGCAGTCAGGGTATATGCAACAGTTTGGGCCGCCTGGCTCGTTGCGAACTAATTTGCCAGAATTTTATGTAATTATGACATAACACTGAAGGTTGTGCAATGTAACAGGAATAACGTTTTGTTTTCGAGATGATAGTTTCCGGATTCGACCATATTAATGACCTAAGGCTCGTGTTTCTGTGTGTTATTATGTTATAATTAAGTCTATGATTTGATAAGAGAAGTCTGACTGGGCGGTGGTAGGCAGCAGCAGGCTCGTAAGCTAACCTAGGCTTTTTATAACCTAGGCCCTGCAATGTTGTTCACTTAGGCCAATGTTCTCTTGCTCACTTATCAGCACTGTTCAGATGCATGCGCAGATATCAGTGTAGGCTGAAGTTGAACATAGACATTGCTTTCGGGTCAGTTTTGTATTTTTCCGACTAATCGTTAAGGTCAGGATTGTGAGAGGGGAAGCTGATCCTAGTCACCATCCTAGAGCCAGAGATCTCTTCCGTCAGCAGTTGTCCACTGAGACAGCTGTGTCACAGATAATGCCATGTTAGGATGATACCTGGACTCACTGGAACTCAATTTATCTGAACTCTGAACTCAAGTCAGTAGGCAGTCTAAGCACACATTAAAGCATATTCAGTTTGTCATTACTGCAGGGGAGGTATGTTGGTTGAGAGAGCAAGCTATGCTAAATGGCTGCTCCAACTAAGCTAGCTAGATGGCACAAATTGTTAGCCAAGAGGTGCAAAAGCTTGGCCTAGGTCTTAAGGGTGGAAATGGGGAGAACATTGGATAGGAAAACATTTAATTGGATAGCCAGACAGTAGCCTCACACTTTAGAAACAGGAGATGGGCTCCTGCCCTTATGGTCCATCCTGGCTCGAGCTCCGGACAAGGCTTAGCCTACTTCTTAGACGGAGGCAAAATATCCCAATAATAGCTTTCCTTTCACAAATTTGCCATCCTCTTAATCTCCCATGCTTGGATGGATGGTCAGACGCAGTTCTCTCCTTGTATGGGAACATTTTTATTCCTAACAATTCCGAGAAGTTTAAATTCCTACACCTCTGACCTTGCCTCATTTCAAGAAGTCCAAATTATGTCCAAATTAGCAGATCCAACTTAAAGGAATACTTCAGGATTTCAGCAATGAGGCCCTTTATCTACTTCCCCAGAGTCAGATGAACTTGTGGATACCATATATTTTAATGTAATTTTATATTAGTTTGAAGGAAGTTGCTAACTAACATTAGCGCATTGACTGGAAGTCTATGGGTATCTGTAGCCAACGCTGGTTAGCATTGGCTCACAAAACTACCTCCAACTTCTTCGTACTGCACACATAAAAACGGTATCCACAAGTTCATCGGACTCTGCGGAAGTAGATAAAGGGCCTCATTGCCAAAATCCCAAAGTATCCATTTAAAACATGAGCTCAAGCTCACATCCTCCTCAACTCAAGCCATTCCTTACAACCCACCATGCAATCCCGTGGTATGACTGGCTAGGTCAATGTTTAAAAAAACACCATGTGAGATAACCCTAGACTTGTGCATCAATGCAGCAGGGCTAGGTAAGGTTACAGGAACAACTGCTGCAAGTAAACAAACGTGATCTCTAGGGCTTAGTGGAAACAGTTAAAGTGCAATGGCCTACTACCATGCAGTCAGTATTGAAACAGTTAATGATATAGTAGTTGGCAAGCCAAGGTATTAAGTATGCACAGTATTCCAACATTGATGGTCAACTGCCTAGGCAAACTAGCTAGCTAACCTCTTGAGGTTGTGTAAGAGTGTAGATAAGACCAGCTACTACAGCAGCTAACTAACATCTAGCTGGCCAAATGAATTCCAAGTAGGCAAGGCTACTAGCTAGTTAGCTATTCTGTTTGCAGTATACTAACGTTAGAGCATAGGTTCTTTGGCCGCGTTACCTTCTAACAAACCTCTAACTGGTTAGATAGCTAGCCAACTGAAATAGCTAGCTAGTTACACAAAACAATTATGTCATTCATGTCATCATGTACTTAATCAGATCATTCATTTAAAACTAGCCAATAATACTAACTAGCGGTCTAAAATGTTAACAAGCTCACGCTAGCTAGCTACCAATAGCTATCGAACAATGACATTGACACTTGAAGATTACCATTAGCTTTGACATAAGGTGGATCATGCCTTCACATACGGTACCAGTGTTGGCTAATGGGGCAAGACATACTGGCAGTTCGCTAGATGGCAAAAAAAAAACGAAGATTACCTGGATTTACTAAAACTAGCAAGTAAGACAAAAATGTCAGCCAGATAACAAATTGGCTAGCAAGCATTACAAAAAGGAACAGTCAGTTATTGTGTAGTGCTAACGTATTATTCCCGGCTAGGCAGGCTTTGACTCTGTGGACTGAAACATTTGGGTTGTCATAATATTTAGTTTCAGTCAGACCCAATCAAGACGATAATTTTAATTCAACATTTTCTTCCCAAAATTGAAAAGTGATGTTGAGTAGGAAACGAATAATGGGATGGATGCTCTGCACTGGAACTCGATAGACATTCCCTCGTCCGTGATAACGTTAGCTCAGAATGAAACAGCGATAATATCGTCAATCCCACAAAACCTAATTATATTTATGTTTAGATATCATTCACAAACTAAGGATAAATAATACCTTCGTCGAAAGTGCTCTTTTCGCTATTTTGCTGAGAGTGATTCCGATGCTTCAACCCGCTCTCCTCCGCCATCTTGACCCGTTCAAAATAATCAAATTCAGCTGACGTAAAAACCCCAAACCCCCCTCCCCTTGTCTCTTTATCAAGTTCAGACGATGTAGGTTTTCCGCAGGGTCCTAAATCTATTAATGGAAGATGTAGGTTCATTGTTTGTACTTTGATTGAAAGCCTCAACCTTCTGATTGATTTTTGTTTTGATTATTATGTTCTGATACTGGGCATTGTTCTTGCCATGCAGACACACACACAAATGCCCAAATAACATTTTGCCTTTAAATATGTTGAATGTATTAAATATCTTTAATTAAAATCATTTTTTATGTTCTATTTGATATTTAGAGATCTAGGGTTGAGTTGTCCATGTGAAGTTTATGCATTTTTCAGTTGATGTTCCAGTTACTGAACCATGTAGATTGTATCATTTTTGTAAATGGTTAGAACAAAATGATGACAATTTTCCCCCCACAAAATATATAGACAGATTACGGAACGTAAAATATAAATATACAGAAATATTTCAACTCCATGTCACTTATCACCAACTCCACAGTTGGACTGAAAGAGAAATAGGCCCAGCTCAGTATAATCCATTATTAGACATGGGCCGGTATTGTGAGGGCAGCGAGCCATCAAAACAAGTCGAAGCACATGTGAACCAATAGAACAACCTAAAGCATCATATTTGTATAACTAGGCTACATTCATCTTCATCCACTTTAACTGTGGTACATAAAGAAAACATGTTATGTTTCACGCTTCATTGAGTGGACACGTTAAAACAGTCAATGAAGTAAATATTGACTCAGTGGTCTTCCCATATTGATCGAACATGTTCTCTATCCTTTTTTGTGTCATATCTAAATAGTTGATTAAATGATTAAACCCTACAAACATGTTTTCAGTCCCAAACAAAGTCAAACGTGCATCTTCGTGGACCCTTGTTAGTTTGTGGTACGAGCTGAATGGAGCAGGTGATGCAAATAAGTGGTGTTAGGAAAAGTCCTTGCAAATGCACTGTCCATTTCACTATCAAAGCACTCAGACCTTTCATATAGAGGTCAATGAGTTCATTTACATGCACACTAATAATTGAAACACCTGGTTTTCTGAGAAATCTTTCGAATTATTAGGACATGTTAACAGTTTAATCGGGGTTCGAGCGGGGTATTTAATCTGCGCAGCGCAAATTTCCCACTGTATCCGCAAGTGAAGTGAGTTAGGAAAAACTGAAAATATGCATCTTATAAACTTTATATGTACGAACTCAGAATCAAACGGTCTTCGTAAAAATATGGTCACTGTGGTAGATCGTTTATTTGGATTGGCGATTTTCTGCATTCATCAAAAGTCAGTAGCCTGATTTCAGATGTGTCCATGTAAACAGGATTATTAGGGAAGTGGTTCTTCTTGCAAAGCATGTAAACGTTGATACAAGCTATTATAATAACCGGACGTTCCATCACAAAAATCGCATTGTGTGCTTGTAACTGTGCACGATGCGTCTGATCGCCTCTTAGGGTTCGGTCGAAATGTACACAATTATTACCAGGAGGAAAATGGGGGAGGGTCGTGCTTTTTCAGTTCCACTCAGGGGAAGGATTTTTTTTTTTTTTTTTTCATCCATGTCGTCGTGCAATTTGTAATCGATTAAATGTTAGCATTTGTCAACATTTTGGAATTACTTATTATTATGTGTAACTTTGGTGTACAACCCTTCTCTCTCACTCATTCTTTCTCTTTGCTGAGCCAAGCTGGGTGGGCATTTCAATTGTGCCTTTCCATTGGCTGTTCGATCAGTCCCTCTTTGTACTTGGCCTATCCAGCACATGGGCATGTAGAGTATCTGGCGAATAAAATAGCGCTTGTAGTGATGATGTAGGGAGCTAGCGCACAACAGAAATGCTGCGTTCAAAACAACTGGGAACTCTGAAATCTCTGACTTCCGACTTCAGTGCTTTCAAGACAACTAAGAACTCGGGAAACATTAATCTTCACAGTAATTAAAGACTTTCTTGCAGTCTCTGTACGCTGAAGACAGTCTAGAAAAGTTCAATGGAATGTGGAGTGCGATAGTGTGATCAAAATACACCATAATGAGTAACCTGCTAATGTAACTTTCTGGACCTTATAAACAGTCGAGAATAGACCCATAACTTATCCAAATGTCTGGATAATCAGGTCTATGCTGTATGGTACTCCCTGTATATAGCTTCATTCTTGGGTATTTTTTTTTATTCATCTTATGTTACTATTTAATTTCAGGGTTGGGTAGGTTACTTTCTAAATGTAATCCGTTACAGTTACTGTTATCCAAAATTGTAATCATTAACGTAACTTTTGGATTACCCAAACTCAGTAACAATCTGATTACATTCTGTTACTTTTAGATTACTTTCCCCTTAAGATGCATTAGAAGAAGACAAAAATGTATGTTACCAATTGAACTATTGCAGGATAAATCATACATAGATGTAAAATTTTACTTTATGGGTTGGTTATGTAGGCTTCTTCGAACCCATCGCTTTCAAATAAATATAATAATACGATTAAATTATATCTCTACTTTAAAAACCAAGGTCTATCAGAATTCCAGTCATTCCAATAAATGTTATACCCCTTAATCTTCAAGAACAGGACTTGGAAATATGGAAGTATAGATTAGACAAATTGTTTTACCCGAGCATGACCCCAAAACTAAGGACTTATTAGCCAGCCCTACTCTGTTGTTTGTGATTTTGTTGTCATGGACGACTGATTGGGCTCATTGATTTGAGTTAAAAAAACTAATTCTGCGCTCATGGAATGGCATGCTTTGAGCACTGCTGAAAAGTGCTATTTACATGTGAACCATTATTTCCATATGCTGCATTTGCTATAGGCCTATTGTTTACCTTTTTGTTGGTGAGACTTTGATATCTTGATAATATGCAACTTAAGGGCAAATCCACAGATGAAACAATAACAAAATGGACGCCCCACCTCTGTTTTGGTAAAAAGCTGTGGGATGGGCCTGGAGAAATGTAACCAATCTCAGATTAGTAGAAATAGCTATGGATGGAACGACTGACCATCCATGATATAATTTTTTTTGTCTTAGCCATGTTATGAGGCTATACAGTGTTTGTTTACATGTACAATGTTTACAAACATTGGAGAAAAACAAGCTTATATTTTGGGTCTCATGGAGTGTGACTGTTGAACTAAGCTCATGAGACATTTATAATTTATAAGTTATATTCTTAAATATCAATGGATATATATATATATATATATACACTACCGGTCAAAGGTTTTAGAACACCTACGCATTCAAGGGTTTTTCTTTATTTTTACTATTTTCTACATTGTAGAATAAGAGTGAAGACATCAAAACTATGAAATAACACATATGGAACCATTTAGTAACCAAAATTGTTAAACGAATCAAAATATATTTTATCACCCTTTGCCATGATGACAGCTTTTCACACTCTTGGCATTCTCTCAACCAGCTTCATGAGGTAGTCGCCTGGAATGCATCTCAATTAACAGGTGTGCCTTCTTAAAAGTGAATTTGTGGAATTTCTTTCCTTCTTAATGCATTTGAGCCAATCAGTTGTGTTGTGGTATACAGAAGATGGTATACAGGGGTGGTATACAGAAGATAGCCCTATTTGGTAAAAGACCAAGTCCATATTATGGTAAGAACAGCTCAAATAAGAAAAGAGAAGTTAATCCTCCTGTGGTTGACGGTTGCAGTAAAAAAAAAGTGAAATATATATATATATATATTACATTTATAATGTATACTGTATACATTTAGTGTATATTCTTTCACACTTTTCTTGCTGTCTCTTGGGCCCCCACGGGCCTGAGCCCAGGGGCTTCAGCCCCGGCAAGCCCCTACATTAAACCAGCCCTGCTCACTTGATAATAATAATACTTTCCTCATTGTCTGAAATCGTAGGCCAATCAATAGTAGAGCTTTGCGTGCCCGTCTGCTGCAGAGCGCAGCTTGGAGGAATGCTCAGATCCAACTTTTTTTCTTGCACTTTGACAGGTAAATATTTTTAGCCCGTAATATTTAGCTAATGAGTGGCCTAATATCTAGCAAAAAAACTCTAGCCTCTCTCTTCAAATCAAATTGTATTTGTCAAAAGCGTCGAATATAACAGGTGTAGACCTTACAGTGAAATGCTTACAAACAAGCCCTTAACCAACAATGCAGTTCTAAGAAAAATACCAACCAAAAAATAAATAAAAATAACAAATAATTTTGTTAATGCAATCTGGGTAGCCATTTGATTATTCTGGATAGCCATTTCATTAGATGTTCAGGAGTCTTATGGCTTGGGGGTAGAAGCTGTTTAGAAGTCTCTTGGATCTAGACTTGGTGCTCCAGTACAGCTTGCCATGCGGTAGCAGAGAGAACATTCTATGACAAGGGTGGCTGGAGTCTTTGACAATTTTTTGGGCCTTCCTCTGACACTGCCTTGTATAGAGGTCCTGGATGGCAGAAAGCTTGGCCCTGGTGATGTACTGGGCTGTACGCACAACACTCTGTAGCGCCTTGCGGTGGGAGGCTGAGCAGTTGCCATACCAGGGGGTGATGCAACCCGTCAGGATGCTCTCGATGGTGCAGCTGTAGAACCTTTTGAGGATCTAAGGACCCATGCCAAATCTTGTCAGTCTCCTGAGGGGGAATAGGTTTTGTTGTGCCCTCTTCACGACTGTATTGGTGTGCTTGGACCATGTTGGTTTGTTGGTGATGTGGACACCAAGGAACTTGAAGCTCTCAACCTGCTCCACTACAGACCCGTCGATGAGAATGGGAGCGTGCTCGATCCTCCTCTTCCTGTAGTCACAATCATCTCCTTTGTCTTGATCACGTTGAGGGAGAGATGGTTGTCCTGGCACCACACGGCCAAGTCTCTGACCTCCTCCCTATAGGCTGTCTCGTCGTTGTCGGTGATCAGGCCTACCACTGTTGTGTCATCGGCAAACTTAATGATGGTGTTGGAGTCATGCCTGGCCGTGCAGTCATGAGTGAAAAGGGAGTACAGGAGGGGACTGAGCACGCACCCCTGAGGGGCCCCCGTGTTGAGGATCAGCGTGGCGGATGTGTTGTTACCTACCCTTACGACCTGGGGCGGCACGTCAGAAAGTCCAGGATCCAGTTTCAGAGAGAGTGTAAGGATCTATGTGTAGCTGGTGCAGAGGAGTCAGGCGCAGGACAGCAGAGATGAGTAAATAAATGTAACTTTACTCAAAGTCATCAAAATACAAGAGGATTACCAAGCCCACAATACGGACCACAATACAACAAACAATTACTCACAACCAAACATGGGGAACAGAGGGTTAAATAATAAACAGGTAATTGGGTGAGTGAAACCAGGTGTGTAAGACTAAGGCAAAACAAATGGAAAATGAAAAGTGGATCGGTGGTAGCTAGATGGCCGGTGACGTCGACCGCCGAACTTCGCCCGAACAAGGAGAGGGACCGACTTCGGCGGAAGTCGTGACAGAGAGGTGTTTAGTCCCAGGGTCCTTAACTTAGTGATGAGCTTTGAGGGAACTATGGTGTTGAATGCTGAACTGTAGTCAATGAATAGCATTCTCACATAGGTGTTCATTTTGTCCAGGTGTGAAAGGGCAGTGTGGAGTGCAACAGAGATTGCATCATCTGTGGATCTGTTGGGGCAGTATGCAAATTGGAGTGGGTCTAGGGTTTCTGGGATAATGGTGTTGATGTGAGCCATGACCAGCCTTTCAAAGCACTTCATGGGTACAGACGTAAGTGCTATGCGTCGGTAGTCATTTAGGCAGGTTACCTTAGTGTTCTTGGGCACAGGGACAATGGTGGTCTGCTTGAAACATGTTGGTATTACAGATCCAGGCAGGGAGAGGTTGAAAATGTCAGTGAAGACACTTGCCAGTTGGTCAGCGCATGCTCGGAGTACACATCCTGGTAATCTGTCTGGCCCTGTGGCCTTGTGAATGTTGACCTGTTTAAAGGTCTTACTCACATCAGCTGCGGAGAGCGTGATCACACAGTCGCCCGGAACAGCTGATGCTCTCATGCATGTTTCAGTGTTACTTGCCTCAAAGCGAGCATGGAAGTAATTTAGCTCGTCTGGTATGCTTGTGTCACTGGGCAGCTCTAGGCTGTGCTTCCCTTTGTAGTCTTTAATAGTTTGCAAGCCTTGCACACACCTGACGAGCATCGGCGGAGGTGTAGTACGATCCGATCTTAGTCCTGTCTAGACAGTTTGCCTGTTTGATGGTTCGTTGGAGGGCATAGCGGGATTTCTTATAAGCTTCCGGGTTGGAGTCCCGCTCATTGAAAGCGGCAGCTCTTTACCTCAGTGCAGATGTTGCCTGTAATCCATGACTTCTGGTTGGGGTATGTACATACAGTCACTGTGGGGACGACATCATCGATGCACTTATTGATGAAGAAATCTTCCATCTATTCCCGTGCTGAGTGGTTAGTGCTTTTTGAGGTCGGTTCGGTTTCAATGCAATTTTTTTTTATCATGTTTTCATTTTTGGTTTCGGGTATTTTTTTTATATTAAATGAGCTATGCATTATGTGGGTTGAATGCCATAACAACAAAGAATAAAACAATTAATAAGAGTTCTGTGATGGTATTGACTGCATATTACAGCTTATCACTTATTAACCATCATTTATTCACGTTACTTTAACTAAATATTTCAGTTGTGTATATTAGATTTCTTTATTTGATTACTTTATTATTTCATTCCATGTCATCATCTCATCTCTATAGAGCTGCTGCCTGTGTTGTCTGACAAAATCAGAATTTTCTGCAAATGTAAAAAAAAACAACCAGAAATACCATATTTACGTAAGTATTCAGACCCTTTGCTATGAGACTCTAAATTGAGCTCAGGTGCATCCTGTTTCAATTGATCATCCTTGAGATGTTTCACCAATTTGATTGTAGTCCACCTGTGGTACATTCAATTGATTGGACATGATTTGGAAAGGCACACACCTGTCTAGATAAGGTCCCACAGTTGACAGTGCATGTCAGAGCAAAAACCAAGCCATGAGGTTGAGGGAATTGTCCATAGAGCTGCTATTTATATGTTTATTTAACTAGACAGGTCAGTTCATTAAAAACACATTCTTATTTCCAATGACAGCCAAGGAACAGTGGGTTAACTGCCTTGTTCAGGGGCAGAACAACAGATTTTCTTTACTTTGTCAGCTCAGGGATTTGATCTTGCAACCTTTCAGTTACTAGTCCAATGCTCTAACCACTAGGCTACCTGCCGCCCCAATCTTGGGAAGGGTACCAGAAAATGCCTTCCATTCTTAAATGGAAGAAGTTTGGATTTACCAATACTCTTCCTAGAGCTTGCCGCCCGGCCAAACTGAGCAATTGGGGGAGAAAGGCCTTGGTCAGGGAGGTGACCAAGAACTCGATGGTCACTCTGACAGAGCTCCAGAGTTCCTCTGTGGAGATGGGAGAAGGCCAAGGGTCACGTCTGGAGGAAACTAGGCACTGCTCATCACCTGGCCAAAACCATCTCTACGGTGAAGCATGGTGGTGGCAGAATCATGCTGTGGGGATGTTTTTCAGAGGCAGGAACTGGGAGACTAGTCAGGGTCAAGGGAAAGGTGAACGGAGCAAAGTACAGAGAGATCATTGATGAAAACCTGCTCCAGAGTGCTCAGGACCTCAGACTGCGGCGATGGTTCACCTTCCAATATGACAACGACCCTAAGCACACAGCCAAGACAACGCAGGAGTTGCTTCGGGACAAGTCACAATGTCCTTGAGTGGACCAACCAGAGCCCGGACTTGAACCCGAGCGAGAGACCTGAAAATAGCTGAGCAGAAACACTCCTCATCCAACCTGACAGAGCTTGAGAGGATCTGCAGAGAAGAATGGGAGAAACTCCCCAAGTACAGGTGTGCCAAGCTTGTAGCGTAATACCCAAGAAGATTCGGGGCTGTAATCGCTTCCAAAAGTGCTTCAACAAAGTACTGAGTAAGGGTATGAATACTTACGTAAATGTGATATTTCAGGTTTTTATTTTTTACAAATGTGCATACAATTAAAAAAAAACGTTTTTGCTTTGTCATTATGGATTATTGTGTCGATTGATGAGGGCATTTTTTTTCTTCATTCATTTAAAAATAAGGCTGTAACGTAACAAAATGCACTGTAAGCCCATATATGGTCATAAACAAGTTCAACATTGCCCCCAAAGATCACACGGCAACACAACTGTCAATAAACACCAATCAGTGGTCATATCAATAAACCCCATCATCCTACCCTTGGAGAACATTAGTAACATCACATTATGTGTCCAAAGCATAAATACTAGCATCAGTGCCCTCTGGTTGACCTTCGCCCATGTCAGTTTCCCCCTTGGACTAGGGAACATACCCAGGAACAGGGTGTTTTCACAGGCCTTTCTGTGGTGGAAAATAGAGATTTGAACCGTAATGAAAGCCATTTCACACAGTGCTGACCCGGTTCACGTGTTTTCCTGTCTCTGAGTGGCCTGGGGCATTAGGAAGCCCTGTGTCCATGTCATGTGATGGGGACCTGGGCAAGTGAGGGTGATTATATCATACCGAGATACTGAGAAATGTCAAGGCCCGGAGCTGTCCTGATACACACACACACGCACGTGCACGCGCATGCGCACGCGCGCACACACACACACACACACACACACACACACACACACACACACACACACACACACACACACACACACACACACACACACACACACACACACACACACACACACACACACACACACACACACACACACACACACACACACACACATTTACCAAAGCAAGCACACAAAGGCTTACTAACAGAGGCCTCAAATGCCATTGAGATAAAATGTATGGACAGGGAGATTCGATTAGACCTGGGGGAACCATTCTAATGGCCACCACTTTCATGTTACAGCTATTACTAATAGTAACAGATATTTATCCTGCCCCCACCCCAATGGACATTTATCATTGTTATAGTTGTAAATATGTACTTAAAAATACAATTTCTTAATTTATATATCTTTTTTTTTATTGTTTCGTTCACATAGAGCTGAATTTCCCTGTACCCTGCAACTAAATCTGCGACTCTATGCACGTGACTAATAAAATCTAATATAATGAAATTACAGTTGATTTTCACATTCTGAGGCATTTAACTGCCCAGCTATATGAATCTTGGTAGATAACATTTATGTATAGCAGTATTATTCACTATACGTCTGTCGCTGTATATTTGAAACCATTCTTATCGTTATTAGACAATCATTTAGAACAACATGTCTGTGATTACTGTAATTTGCTGTATATTATATTTGATTCGATTTATGAAAAGTTAGTTAATTTTGGTCAGTTTAATTTTGTTGTTATATAACATAATAAATATAATTTTTGTCATATGAATTGGATTAGGGTGTACACTGGTTCAGACATATTTTCAGAATTAATAGGGTTTCATCATAGTGTGATTATAGTGTATTATAGTGTACATATTATTCACAAATATGTACATATAGTGCACATATTGTAGTATACATTGTGTCATACTATGATTCTGACAAAACACAATATTATTATCAAATACCTAAGTAGGTGAAATACATATGTATCAGGGATAAGACTTCAAACAAGTGGAACACCCTTTAAAGTTTAAAACACTACAGCCAGCCAAACTTTTCCTGGAGTCCCGTCTCTGAAGTCCAACACCATTTACAACAATAACAGAGACATCTTCCATTTTCCTCCGAGATGATTGGTCACATGGACTGGGGATGAAAAATAGTCCTCATGGCATAGTATTTATCTGTGACCTTTGGTGCATGGGTGAGTTCATTAGGAGAGTGATATACAGCAGACCGGTAAGAGATCAATACCAACATTGTGTCCCAAATGGCACCCTTTTCACTACTTTTGACCAGGGTTCATAGGTCTATGGTCAAAAATAGTGCACTATGCAGGGAACAGGGTGACATTTGGAATGCACCCAGGTCTGCTGAAGTGATGAGGGCAACACGGAGTGGCACACGTTCCTTGCTGTTATATTTTTTTGGTTTTCAGTAGCTCCCTATTGATCTAGCTTGGCTAATGACCTCAGGGCTGGCCGAGGCTCTGGTCTTAGCTCGTTAAGCAATACTGCAGAACTCTGCAGGGACCTGTGTAAAACTAAGACATGGTGTTAGGGTTCCAGGGACATGGTGTACATGTACAGCCTTCAAACCTTAGTCGTTAGTGCAAGTTTTTAAGCCCCCTTTTCTCAGCCTACTAGCCTGGGGTGGTATGAAACAAGCGTCAGAGTAGGAGCGTTGATTTAGGATCAGTTTTGCATTTTAGATTATAAATAATAAGACTACATGGACAAGGGAGAGCTGATCCGATATCAGCATAAGTTGCTGTTTGTGCTGTAGAACCAACTCCTATGGTCATTAACATGTTGTGCACCAGCATCCCTTTTAAAAAAGGCAGCAGGCAAAACGTCAGGGTTGGATTAGATCATGAATTCAATCAAATGAAAATGCTCTTTTGTTTTCTTTTGTTTTTTACACGTGCACCCTGATTCAACTATTTGCATTATTAAGGAAGTTTGCTATACAGCACAAACAGATCTGGGACCAGGTTATTAGCCCAATGCTCTGGCCAGCAGACGTACCTTCCTTAAAGTGGCACTCCAGTCTCCTTTTCAACTAATTTAGCACCTCATTTACTTAACAAAAGGCACATCTCAATAGGTGGTCCAGGTAAGTCCTGACATAGCACAAGTGGTGGTGGGCGGGGGGACTTCCCTCTTCTGTACTCCATTGCTCCTCTATTGTTCCTCAATAAAGGGAGGAGGCCGATGACATCATGGACCATCTCTTTGAATGCCCTACTCCTTGATGTTTGCAGTTGTGTCTAAAAAAAACCATTTTGTTCAAAACTTATTTTGTTGTCTTTTATATGTGTACTTTACTGTATTTATACTTGGGATATCGCTTTTCAACAGTAAAAGTAAAAAATTGTCTTTAAGGCTTTAAGGCTCTGTATCACAGGCTATTTATATGGTTGGTCACAGTCTTAAGGGGTTTGCAGAAGGCCACACTTGTCCCAAGACCAAGGACTTCAACTATGGTCAATGGGACCATGATCCTGTGTGGCTCAGTTGGTGGGCACATAGCACTATCAATGCCAGGTTAGTGGTTTCGATTCCCACTGAGGACACATACACTAAAAATGTATGCACTCACTGTACTGTACATTGAATTGGGTAAAGTGTGGCTATATGGCATATATTATACATTATGGGGCGGTTTCCCAGACACAGATTAAGCTTAGTCCTGGACTAAATAGCTATTTCAATGGAGATTCTCATTTGACAATGTCAGGTGCGTCGTAAAAGCAAGACCAAGGCGCAGCGGATATCATGCTCATCTTCTTTATTTATATTATAAGAGAACACAAACAAAATATAAACAAACGCCAAACAACAGTTCCGTAAGGACACAAGCACTATACGAAAAACAACCACCCACAAAACCCAAAGGAAAACAGGCTGCCTAAGTATGGCTTCCAATCAGAGACAACGAAAGACACCTGCCTCTGATTGGAAACCACACTCGGCCAAACCTGGAAAACGGAACATAGAAAATGAAAACTAGAACCAAAATCCCCTAGACAAAAACCCCCAAAACACAAACCAAACACCCCCTGCCACGCCCTGACCATACTACAATGACAAAGACCCCTTTACTGGTCAGGACGTGACAGACAATGCTTTTTAGTCTAGGACTAGGCTTAATCTGTGTCTGAGAAACCGTCCCTAAAACATTCAAATAACATCATAGTGAAGGAATGACTGTATATATGAATGGACAAAGCCACCAATCGCGTGACACCATTCATTCCTATGTGAAAAGTAAATTGCGCACTGAAGCCAAATGAAGTCGATTAAGATGGCGTCTCATGTAGACATAATATGCGTAGTTTGAGCTACTCCAGGAAGTGAAGTTGCAGGGTAGCTCAGTGTTGCCCCTTGTTATTGAATAACTCAAGTAGAAGGCCGACCGGGATACTGCAGGCTACTATTAGCAACTATATATATTAAAAATGAACTTCTTCTGTGTGATTTTGAAATAGTTGGTTCAAGGACATACATCTGGTGTATTAGAAGCAAATATTGGTAACTATTGTACCATGACTGTCTTAAAAAAAATACATTATTTACACGAATATTGCAATTTTTCTATTCACTATAATTGGGATCATGTTATCTGCTAACAATGCCTGCAGTACCACGGTCGGCCTTGAACTTCCGTGGCTTCAATGAGAAGGGGAAGTCGTTATCCATTGCAGTGAAGACACATGTTGATTTATTTACAGGGGCATTGGCAGGACATAGAAGACTGCTTCGAATCTGCATGCTGCCATTTTGACAGGGTTGAGATATAGCCTGATAACACTCTGGTCCCAAGACAGGTACGAGTTATCTTGGGATGGGCTGAAGTGGGTCAGAGGAGTATGTTTTACCCCAAGTATTAATGTCCTTGCTCCACTGCCTGAAGCGGGGGAGGTGGGGACTCAATGATAAAAGACATCAGGGATGTGCTCATCAGCTATTCCCTGCCTGTTTCAGTCCATTGTCTTCTGTTTGGTGCCTAATCACCCCGACCCTGAAAATAATCAGAATCATATATTATTGTACTTTTTACCCCTTTTTCGCAATATCCAATTGGTAGTTACAGACTTGTCCCATGCGTCCTCCGAAACACGACCCTGACAAGCCGCACTGCTTCTTGACACTGCCCCCTTAACCCGGAAGCCAGCCGCGCCAATGTGTCGGAAGAAACACCTTACAACTGGTGACTGCGTGCATGCACAAAGTGAACCATTTTCACTGTAGTGTCCAAAGCATCTTTCAAGCTGTCAGGCATTCCCTTGGCAGCAAGAGCCTCTCGGTGGATGCTGCAGTGTACCCAAGTGGCTTGGTGAGCAACTGCTTGCATGCGCGTTACCCCTCCACTATGTCTCCCTGTCATGGCTTTTGCATCATCAGTACAGATACCAACACATCTTGACCACCAAAGTCCATTTGATGTCACAAAGCTGTCAAGTACTTAAAACATTTCCTCTCCTGTTGTCCTGGTTTCCAGTGGTTTGCAGAAGAGGATGTCTTCCTTAATTGACACCCCATAAACGCAACGGACATATACCAGGAGCTGTGCCAGGCCTGTGCCACGTCTGTTGACTCATCCAACTGTATCGCATAGAATTGACTGGCTTGTATGCGAAGCAGTAATTGTTTCAAAACATCTCTGCCATGTCACTGATGCATCGTGAAACAGTGATGTTTCATTGTCTGTATAGTTTTTTTGGCCTTCTCCCCTAGCATTGTCCCAGCCATATCCGTGGCAGCAGAATTAAGTCCTCCACAATAGTATGGGGCTTGCCTGTCCTAGCCACTCGGTAGCTCACCATATAAGACGCTTCTAGCCCCTTCTTTAATGGTATCTGTTGCTTTTATACATGTCTTACTACTCGAAAGTCATCTTAATTCTTGCTCCAAAAACTCCCGTGGCTTATTTTGTTTCGAAATGTCTGCGCAAGAGTGAAGGTTTCATCGAGTTGTGAGATAGTACTTTTGCACATATAACCCAATGTAGGCTGAGGAAAGGCACTACTCCCAATATACACTACCGTTCAAAAGTTTGGGTCAATTACAAATTTCCTTGTTTTTGAAAGAAAAGCAATTTTTTTGTCCATTAAAATAACATCAAATGATCAGAAATGCAGTGTAGACATTGTTAATGTTGTAAATCACTATTGTAGCTGGAAACTGCAGATTGTTTATGGAATTTCTACATAGGCGTACAGAGGCCCATTATCAGCAACCATCACTCCTGTGTTCCAATGGCACGTTGTGTTAGCTAACCCAAGTTTATCATTTTAAAAGGCTAATTGATCATTAGAAAACCCTTTTGTAATTATGTTAGCACAGCTGAAAACTGTTGTTCTGATTAAAGAAGCAATAAAACGGGCCTTCTTTAAACTAGTTGAGTATCTGGAGCATCAGTATTTGTGGGTTCGATAACAGGCTCAAAATGGACAGAAAAAAATACCTTTCTTCTGAAACTCGTCAGGCTTTCTTTGTTCTGAGAAATGAAGGCTATTCCATGCAAGAAATTGCCAAGAAACTGAAGATCTCGTACAACGCTGTGTACTACTCCCTTCACAGAACAGTGCAAACTGGTTCTAACCAGAATAGAAAGAGGAGTGGGAGGCCCTGGTGCACAACTGAGCAAGAGGACAAGTACATTAGAGTGTCTAGTTTGAGAAACAGACACATCACAAGTCCTCAACTGGCAGCTTCATTAAATAGTACCCGCAAAACACCAATCTCAACGTCAACAGTGAAGCGGCGACTCCGGGATGCTGGCCTTCATCACTTCATCACTTAGGTTAGGGTTCATGCAGATATCCAACGATTATGCGACGTTCAGAATGAGACTGATGAGGTAATAATGTTTAAGGTAAGGGGAGATATTGTAGCGATCCTTGCTATATGAGCCACGTTACAATCCCCACCAAGTGGGTTAACCCTGTTGGCGCAAAGCATAGGGTGTTTACCTTTTACGCCAGTGACCTGAGTTTCCCTGCAGAGAGGCATGTACACATGAGGAACTTGGACTTGGACTTGGTCTTTTACCATATTGGGCTATCTTCTGAATACCACCCCTACTTTGTCAGAACACAACTGATTGGCTCAAACGCATTAACAAGGAAAGAAATTCCACAAATTAACTTTTAACAAGGCACACCTGTTAATTGACTACCTCATGAAGCTGGTTGAGAGAATGCCAAGAGTGTGCAAAGCTATCATCAAGGCAAATGGTGGCTACTTTGAAGAATCTCAAATATAAAATACATTTTGATTTGTTGAACACTTTTTTGGTTACTACATGATTCCATATGTGTTATTTCATAGTTTTGATGTCTTCACTATTATTCTACAATGTAGAAAATAGTGAAAATAAAGACAAACCTTGGAATGAGTAGGTGTGTCCAAACTTTTGACTGGTACTGTAAAATGCCCCTTTAAGGGTAGCACACACCATCAACAATCAATATTCACAAAAAGTTTTCTGAAATAATAACCTGATGGTTTCGGGAACTCATTGTGATTGTATATTACGAGTAAGGTGCCACAGGTAACAGAGGGAAAGAGAGTTGATGGTTTTCTTCATCTGCTTGTGTGTAGTGAGCATTTGATACTCCAGTGAGGTCCTTAGGGAGAAAATCAACTCTGGAAAAAGTAGGCCACAGAGTTCTACAGCGGAGAGTTTATATGACACGGGTGACTGAAAGCCATAATCTCCCCCGCTCTCTCTCTGATGGCTTAAGAGAACTTCTGAATAAATCACTGAACATCTCAGATAGAGTTCAGTGTGTCAAATCGGAGGGCCTGTTGTCCGGACCTCTGGCAGTCTGTATGTGGGTGCCACAGGGTTCAATTCTCGGGCCGACTCTTTTCTCTGTATATATCAATGATGTCGCTCTTGCTGCGGGTGATTCTTTGATCCACCTCTACGCAGACGACACCATACTGTATACATCTGGCCCTTCTTTGGACACTGTGTTAACAAACCTCCAAACGAGCTTCGATGCCATACAACACTCCTTCCGTGGCCTCCAACTGCTCTTAAACGCTGGTAAAACTAAATGCATGCTCTTCAACCGATCACTACCCGCACCCGCCCGCCCGCTTAGCATCACTACTATGGATGGTTCTGACTTAAAATATGTGGACAACTATAAATATCTAGGTGCCTGGCTAGAGTGTAAACTCTCCTTCCAGACTCATATTAAGCATCTTCAATCCAAAATGAAATCTAGAATCGGCTTCCTATTTCGCAACAAAGCCTCCTTCACCCATGCTGCTAAACATACCCTCTTAAAACTGACTATCCTGCCGATACTAGACTTCGGCGATGTCATTTACAAAATAGCCTCCAACACAGAAAATGAGATACAGTCTATCACAGTGCCATCTGTTTTGTCACCAAAGCCCCATATACTACCCACCATTGCGACCTGTATGCTCTCGTTGGCTGGTCCTCGCTACATATTCACCACCAAACCCACTGGCTCCAGGTCATCTATAAGTCTTTGCTAGGTAAAGCTCCGCTTTATCTCAGCTCACTGGTCACCATAGCAACACCCACCCGTAGCACGCGCTCCAGCAGGTATATTTCCCTGGTCATCCCCAAAGCCCTTTGGCCGCCTTTCCTTCCAGTTCTCTGCTGCCAATGACTGGAACGAATTGCAAAATTCACTGAAGTTGGAGATTTATATCTCTCTCACTAACTTCAAGCATCGGCTGTCAGAGCAGCTTACCGATCGCTGCAGCTGTACACAGCCCATCTGTAAATAGCCCATCCAACCTACTACCTACCTCATCCCCATATTTGTTTTGAGTTTTTTCTGCTCTTTTGCACACCAGTATTTATACTTGCACATCCTCATCTGCTTAACACACTCCAGTGTTAATTGCTAAATTGTAATTACTTCGCCACTATGGCCTATTTATTGCCTTACCTCCTTACTTAATTTCCACACACTGTATACAGATTTTCTATTGTGTTATTGACTGCACTTTATCCCATGTGTAACTCTGTCTTGTTGTTTTTGTCACACTGCTTTGCTTTATCTTGGCCAGGTCGCAGTTGTAAATGAGAACTTGTTCTCAACTGGCCTACCTGGTTAAATAAAGGTGAAATAAAAATAAATAAATAAATAATTAAATAGAGGAATTATTCTCACTCCTCATCTTCTCTCTGCTCTCTATGAGTACATTGAGTACATTTTTACATTTCAAAGGGGTAGGCATAGTCTACGAAGTCACGCCACATTAGTAGCCCGTTTAGGTTACTCACACTATAGGCTAGCTAGGCTACTCTCTCAACGCCGTCGGGGGAGCCCAGGTTATAACTCAAAAACCAGCACTGGAATGCGAATCGACCTGCTCCCCATGACTGCTGCTGACTTCCTAGTGCCAGGGCAGTTGTAAAAATACACATTTTTGGCACTATGCCTTTATAATTTTAGAAATGTACAAAAGCCTAGTGCTGTCGATGACGATATTTGGTTGAGGTTAATTTAGAGCCAGATCTTCCAATCTCATGCTCCCACAGCTGGATCAAATACATTAGTGCAAAATATAGCTAAATGTGTTGCATCGGATTTCAGTCTGATGGCTTCCATTTGTGCCTAGTGAATATGATCCTGGTGAGAAAAACAGGGATTGCTACAGCCAGGGAAGTGTGAAAAAAAGAGAAGAGAGGGACATAAGGGAGGCCAGACGGTTGCTTTTCATGCATCACTGAAGCACACAGACATGCAGAGTGGGTTTGGTCTTTTCAGGACACAGCTGTGTTTATCCCACGCACATCTCCTCAAGACCCCAAGACCAGAGGGGCAGCCGGGCAGGAGCCACTACCATGGGCCCCCGTGGTTATAGTTGAATACAGAGCAGAGATACAGATGGATGGTCTCTAGATCATTTTTTCCCAAACCTCTCCCAAAGTACCAGCATCAGTGCTTAACAAACCTCTGCTTGAGGACCCCCCACTATTCCACATATTGGATCTATTCCAGTACTAGCATCCCTGATTCAACTAAATAAAAACGTGATCAGTTGAATCAGGTGTGCTGGTACAGGAATAGATCCAATAAATGGAACAACTGGGGGTACTCAAGGAAATGTCTGGAAATCACTGTTCTGGATAATGTAACTCAGAGCTACAGTGCATTCGGAAAATATTCAGACCCCTTCCCTTTTTCCAAATCGTGTTACGTTACAGCCTTACTCTAAAATCGATTACATACATTTATCAATCTACACACAATACCCCATAATGACAAAGCAAAAACTGGTTATTAGACATTTTTGCAAATGTATTCAAAATAAAAAACAGGTATACCTTATTTACATTTACAAGTATTCAGACCCTTTGTTATGAGACTCCAAATTGAGCTCAGGTGCATCCTGTTTCCATTGATCAGCCTTGAGATTAGTCTACAACTTGATTGGAGTCCACCTGTGGTAAATTCAATTGATTGGACATGATTTGGAAAGGCACGCAACTGTCTAGATAAGGTCCCACAGTTGACAGTGCATGTCAGAGCAAAAACCAAGCCATGAGGTCGAAGGAATTGTCCGTAGAGCTCCAAGGCAGGTGTGTGTTGAGGCATAGATCTGGGGAAGGGTCCCAAAAAACTTGTACAGCATTGAAGGTCGCCAAGAACACAGTGGACTCCATCATTCTTAAATGGAAGAAGTTTGGAACCACCAAGCCCTAGAGCTGAGCAATCGGGGGAGAAGGTCCTTGGTCAGGGAGTTGACCAAGAACCCGATGGTCACTCTGACAGAACTCCAGAGTTCCTCTGTGGAGATGGGAGAACATTCCAGAAGGACAACCATCTCTGCAGCACTCCACCAATCAGGCCTTTATGGTAGTGTCCAGACGGAAGCCACTCCTCAGTAAAAGGCACATGACAGTTCGCTTGGAGTTTGCCAAAAGGCACCTAAATGACTCTCTCTCTCTGGTCTGATGAAACCAAGATTGAACTCTTTGTCCTGAATGCCAAGCGTCACGTCTGGAGGAAACCTGCAACCGTCCCTACGGTGAAGCATGGTGGTGGCAGCATCATGCTGTGGGGATATTTTTCAGCGGCAGGGACTGGGAGACTAGTCAGGATCGAGGGAAAGATGAACGGAGCAAAGTACAGTGAGATCCTTTATGAAAACCTGCTCCAGAGCACTCAGGACCTCAGACTGGGGAAAAGGTTCACCTTCCAACAGGACAACAACCCTAAGCAGACAGCCAAGACAACACATGAGTGGCTTCGGGACAAGTCTCTGAATGTTCTTGAGTGGCCCAGCTAGAGCCCGTACTTGATCCCAATCGAACATCTCTGGAGAGACCTGAAAATAGTTGTGCAGCGATGCTCCACATCCAACCTGACAGAGCTTGAGAGGATCTGCAGAAAAGAATGGGAGAAACTCCCCAAATATAGGTGTTTTAAGCTTGTAGTGTCATACCCAAGAAGACTCGAGGCTGTAATCGCTGACAAAGGTGCTTCAACAAAGTACTGAGTAAAGGGTCTGAATACTTATGTAAATGTGATATTTCAGTTTTCTATTTTTAATACATTTCTAAAAACCTGTTTTTGCTTTTTCATTATGAGATATTGTGTGTAGATTGATGAGGGAAAAAACGATTTAATCAATTTTAGAATAAGGCTGTAGCGTAACAAAATGTGTAAAAAGTCAAGTCGTCTGAATACTTTCCGAATGTACTGTATATAGACAGATAGTTTGGCAATTGCTTTTTCAAGCAAGACGCTTTGCAAACCTTTTCACTGTGAGGATCAGCCGGATGCCAAGATGCGACCAATATCGACGAGGACTATATCCTGAAATAATTTTGCTTGTAATCATAATATGATTTGCCTGCTTAATTGCTTACACATAACTTAAAACAGTCTGAAGAGTAAAAGTGTGTTCCATAACCCTGTGACCTGGACGTCAGGACACCCAATTCTAATCAGGAACTGGCAGTCCTACCTTGATCTTGCTAAACTGATGAATTTCACTCTCTGTATCATGAAACATGACAAAGCAACAGAAATCTCAAGAAGACTCACTGTTCTCATTGTTCAAATGACATTTAGTATTGATATAATGTTCTATAAATGTTTCATTCAATATTAAACAAACTATAACCCCTTAAAGGTAACCTTATTGCAAAGTGTTACCGGAACTGGATATATAATAGTATGCTAATTGGATAAGCACCTATTGGAATGGGAATAAAATGACCTTGTTGTGTATCGACTGGCAAATGTTTTAATTTCTGCACATGCTCACAGTGAATTCTTCAGACGTGGTGGTGGTGTGCCAAGTACAAACATGGATAACACAGTATAACTGGGAACACTAAATACATACAACCCGCATGGACCTTCAGTGTTTGGAACTCTTGAAACACAGTTTGGGAAAAGCAAATGTCCTCTTCAAAAAATGTTGTCTTGAGAGAAGACAGACGTGTCGTAGCAGCTGAATATTTTCACCCCTCTGATTCAGTGTTTCCCAACCCTAGATCCAGGGACCGACATGGCGGGTTGCTGTTGACCATCAGATAGCAAGCTGACACTGACTTCTGACACAAGTCTCAAGTGTTCATTTTAGTTTTAATTCAAATAGTTCTCCAAAGAAGAGGACCATCGACAGAATTTTTTTTGAAACACCCCTTACAGAAAAACCACATGATTTCACATGTGGAAAATCATATGATTTCACATGTGTTTTCTTGGAACAATTCACATGTAAAATTGTGTTTTTTCCATAATTATTAACATAGCGCCCGGACACACACTCAACTGCTATACACACATATGTACAATATAACGTGAACGGGTTGTTCATTTACAAACACTGAGTAATCTCTTATATTGTAGAGTTAGGCACACACATTTCCATTAGTTTCCACCAGTGTTTCCCCTAGCTAGAGCAGCCCTCCACTGCCTAAATTGATTTACCCGCCATTGGTTTCAATTTGTAATTTTTATCCCAGCTGCCCTAGATGTTGCTTCGAGGGATTTTGCATCCCGCCTAAGAAACTAATATAGGGGAAAAACTGGGTATACAGTTCTCATGGTCCAACTTTGGGAATCGTCTGAAAGTTGTAAAACTGGCCACTGGCCATCGACATCAGCTTAGGAATTAAAATGTACCGTAGGCCACTGTCTTTTGACCACTAAAATAGGTCACACAATAAAAAGACAGAAATCAAATTCGGCCCTCATCAAGTCAGCGCAGGAAATGTCAAATCAATTGTAGTGCAGAGTAAGCAGCCCTGCCAGGATGCATAGTTGGGCTTTCCTCTCCCTCTGTCAGTTACAACAGTCAGCCCAACCACTCGCAGCTCCTTCAAATAGTTTTTGTAAATAAAGGAAAAAAGACAACAAAAATAATCCATTAAAATAGTTCATATGAGGGGGAGAAATGATCTTCAGTGTTTTTAACACCCCGCCTTTCCATTCTCAGGTCCGAAAAAGTGTGTTGACTCTCCACTCTTGCGTTGTTTCTTTTGTTCTCCTTTGTTGGGTGCTCTTCCTTTCTCCCCTATCCGCTTCTCCCCTTGTTGATGGCAAACTAGTGCGGCGGCCATCTTGGTTTTCCAGGTCTCAGAGGTGTGAGGAAGTGGAGAAACAAAGCTTGAGGGTGTAAGGGTTGGAACCATCTGCAGATGGAAAGACAGAATAGGAAGAAGGGATGAGGAGAGGATAAAAAATACATGACTTGCACACATGTTTAACTCTATACATTTACTTTGAGGGGTGTGTGTGTGTGTGTGTGTATTTCTGCGTATGTGTGTGTGTGTATGAATATTTGCTCTAAATAATCATGTGTTGACACTATAGTCAGTTTGATCATTGCCCTGGTGGGATATTTCATGAAGCAGAGGCAGTATGTTAGCCAGCGAAAGATTCTGAAACCACTCCATATAAAAGGCCAACTTATTAAGTAAAGTGTTACAGAGTGTTTTTTTAAAGAGACATGATCAATGAGTTATCTAGTTAACTTTGATAAACACTTGTTAGCAACATTTGTTCCATAGATTTCCTAGATCACAGGGGAGGTAGCCTGCAGGTATAATTGTTTACTACTTGTTATAAGCATGCGCAAGCCTTTATAACGTCTCATAATAATGATTATAATATGTCATGTCTCTTTATGTATCAACATTTCAACTGAATGCCTGGTATTTACTAGTCAGGATCGTGTTTCAAGTTTCAATGTCACATGCACAAGTACAATGAAATGAGCACTATAAGCATACTATATACAGGAAATATTTAAAAAGTCAGCTCCAATAACATATTTACATGTGAAGGGATACTGGAGTGATGGAGGTAGATATGTATAGGGGTAAGGTGATCGGATATAATATAAACAGAGTAGCAGCAGCTTGCATGTGAGTAGGTGTGCGGGTGTGCAGAGTCAGTATAAATGTATTTGAATATTACGTGTGAGTGAGCAAATGATGGAGTGAGTGTTTGTGTGTTGTGTTGTGTTGTGTTGTGTTGTGTTGTGTTGTGTTGTGGTGTGGTGTGGTGTGGTGTGGTGTGGTGTTGTGTTGTGTTGTGTTGTGTTGTGTTGCCTCAAGGGGTTACTCCTTATATTCTGTATTCGGACTATTTTCAGCTAACTGGGACCTCAGGCCTGCCACCCACAAAGAGACTATGGCGTGAGGCTCTCTGTATGAGAGCCATTATTATTAGAGAAAGCAAAGATTTCTCCTGTAACTTTCCTCCTCTGCCACCAAAACAAATAATGAAAGCACACAATGAAGGTGTTTGGGGGGGCGGGGTCCATTTTTGTTTTGTCTATTGGCTTTTGTTTGCGTTGTCAGCCAGTGTGAAGGTGAATAACTGCTGTGTAGGGGAGGAACGCAAGGGAAGAATAAAACAAAAATGTATTTAACTTGTATTGTAGTCGATAAATAGAGAGAGTGAACAAATGTGAACGATGATGAAGGCCAGCGATGAAGAGGCGTCTAGCGGCTAGCCTGGCATGTTGATTCTATCTGGCATTGTCCAGATGTATATTTGCATCTCACAAGAGAGAGCCACACCTTTACCGTGACAATCTCCAGGATGAGACGTTTCCACAGAAGTCCTGGGGTCACTGATGCCAGAAGAGGAGTGACGACTGTTACTGTGTGAATGAAATTGTAGTGTTTGGTTTGTTTCAAGAGCTTATAAAGAACTGCCCATTTCGATATGTCTTATTGCATTGTATGTTTTCTGGTTGATGTATTTTTAAAGTAACTGGACTGCTCCCGAGTGGCGCAGAGGTCTAAGGCACTGCATCTCAGTGCTTGAGGTGTCACTACAGACCCTGGTTTGATTCCAGGCTGTATCACAACTGGCCGTGATTGGGAGTCCCATAGGGCGGCGCACAATTGGCCCAGCGTCGTCCGGGTTAGGGTTTGGGGTAGGCCGTCATTGTAAATAAGAACTTGTTCTTAACTGACTTGCCTAGTTAAATAATGGTTAAATAAAATTAAAAAAAATACAATTTTTTTTATATTGGGTTGATGGGTTATTAGGCACATTCCTGTTTTCCGGTCATAACATTAAAATTGATTAGAGTTGATTAGATAAGAATCTGGGTGTTGTTCCTACCTTTTGTTTTCACTAGCAAAGTGTTAAGAAGTGTTCATTCCGGTTGGGGTACGTTCCCGCTTGAATTTGGTTAAGAGGGGAGTGAATTCGATCATGCTTTGAGAACTTGCTACCAAGCTCCTATGTGTATCAGACACACATAGTTTTTTTCTCTTAGAGATGATTCTGAACTGAAGACGTGTGTAACCACGATAAGTCTTAGCCTATTGGTGATAGTCATTTACTCTGTCATTCTGTAATGTATCATGTATTTCATGTACACTGTAATGTATCATGTATTTCATGTACACTGTAATGTATCATGTATTTCATGTACACTGTAATGTATCATGTATTTCATGTACACTGTAATGTATCATGTATTTCATGTACACTGTAATGGATCATGTATTTCATGTACACTGTAATGTATCATGTATTTCATGTACACTGTAATGTATCATGTATTTCATGTACACTGTAATGTATCATGTATTTCATGTACACTGTAATGTATCATGTATTTCATGTACACTGTAATGGATCATGTATTTCATGTACACTGTAATGTTTCATTTATTTCATGTACACTGTAATGGATCATGTATTTCATGTACACTGTAATGTATCATGTATTTCATGTACACTGTAATGTTTGAGTGTCAATTATTTCATGACTTATACATTATATTAGTTGAATTGAGTCAATTATTGAGTAATTATTTGATTGACTATTTGCCTTTAATTTGATAGTTGTTAATTACACGAAACACATATCACATGCTTGGGTACCAACTTGACATCCCTGAGCTGTTTGCCTCAATAAATGAATGCTAGAACATCGGTGGCGAGGATTAGCTATTTGTATCTAGCCTCTTAGCAATTGCATAACGGTGCAACATAGACACATGTTCATTATAGTTATACTGAGTCGGTGATGCAATGATTCACTATCTTGCTAGATCCTCCAGAGTCTTATTGCATTTCTTCACATAATAATGGAGTCCGATTGATAAATGTAGTATATTACTCAACATCATCCCCATCAGTCGATGGTGATTTCCACCAACCTACAGTAGTACTGTTGGAGTTTTGTTAGGGAAACCCCTCAAAAGACGTGTAATGTAGCATGGAGTAAAGATAAGCACCTCTTAATGACATGCACAAGCTAGCATTACTACCTAGCTTTATTCCATGCTACAGGTTAGTGATACTTCCTCCAACATTATGTCCTCTATAAGGTTCAAATCTGAGTGGAAAAACAATGGTTTACATTGAAAGTCATTTAGGCTGCGTTTAGACGAGCAGCCAAATAAAAATAAAAAAAGTTCTCACTAATTGGTCTTTTTGGCAATCGAATAAGCTCTGAAAAAGATCTGGTGTGATTGGTCAAAAGACCAATTAGGGTCTAAACAGAGCCTTAGATGTGCTAAGTGTAATTTTAGATGTGGCCTACAGTATCAGAATTAATGTTAACATATACAATTCAACTATCTTATACTTTTTTTGGGGGGGGTTCTATGCAATCAGACTGTGCTAGTCAGCTATTGATTATTAACATTATGCTTGGGTAGCATAGTTGTTTTGTTAACCCATAAGTCTAAGCCCTGTCTAAGTCGGGGGGGGGGGGGGTCCACTAAGCTATATGGAATTGTTTTAAGAAGGTCATACCAAGTATCATTTAGCTATTTGATTTATGATTTTAAGACCCCTTCATGTCTAATTGTTTTTTGGGGCCTTACTGCTATTAGACCATAGAAACGCATTGACTAACAGATTCACTGTGCCAGTTCGTCTTGTATGTCCAAGTCAACCAGCGTGTTTTTCCCAAGCGCCTGCCTTTTCTATTCTCTTTTTGCTAGTCCTCCCGGTTTTGACCCTTGCCTGTTTCTGGACTCTGTACCCACCTGCCTGACCATTCTGCCTGTCTTGACCTCGAGCCTGCCTGCCACTCTGTACCTCCTGGACTCTGAACTGGTTTTGACCTTTTGCCTGTCCACGACCATTCTCTTGCCTACCCCTTTTTGGATCAATAAACATCTAAGACTCCAACCATCTGCCTCCTGTGTCTGCATCTGGGTCTCACCTTGTGCCCTGATAGTACCGTAATTTCCGGACTATTGAGCGCACCTGAATATAAGCCGCACCCACTGAATTACATTTTAATTTTTTTATTTTGAACATAAATAAGCCGCACGTCTATAAGCCGCAGGTGCCTACCGGTACATTGAAACAAATGAACCTTACACAGGCTTTAACGAAACACGGCTTGTAACAAAAATAAATGGGCTTTAACGAAACACGGCTTGTAACAAAAACTAAAAAAATTTGCAGTAAGCTTTAGTTGTCTTTTTGCACTGAGTCAATTCCTCACGCTGCTGTTTCCAACATCTTATCATCGACTCATTAAGACCAAGCTCCCGTGCAGCAGCTCTATTTCCTTTTCCAACAGCCAGATCAATCGCCTTCAACTTGAAAGCTGCATCATATGCATTTCTCCGTGTCTTTGCCATGATGAGGGTGACAAAATGACTACCGTAATCAGAATGATGGGAAGTTTGAGAGCGCTCGATTGAATCTAAACAGTAAACAAAAAAGTTTTTTGACCTTAACCCGTTCGGCAATTTCATTGGTCTAATGAAATCTTCATGCCGCCAAAAAACTGAGCACGTCACAGAATGTGTTTTTTTTAGAATTTTTTTTTTTGAAAGCGGGAAAAATCCATATATTAGCCGCGTCATTGTTTAAACCGCGAGGTTCAAAGCGTGGGAAAAAAGTTGCGGCTTATAGTCCGGAAATTACGGTACTCTTCCATACATTTTCTCAACTGGTACCGGGGACCTTCAGACAAGTATTGTGAGGCCTGTGGGCATCCTAGTGCAAACACTGACATGTACATTTTGTGAGAAGACAGATTTTTTTGGGATATCTCATGTTCTGACAAACACCGCTCTAGTTCTGTCACCTTTCACTGCAGATGCGGAAGTGCGACATCGGCGGATGCGGTGGATTGAGATGCATCCAATGCAAAAAAACAGATATCTCTAGCTTAAACTGACAGATTTTGATGGGGAAATTTGTATTATGATAATTAGATTTCCGTGGGGTGTGGGCATCAACCGTATTGTTATTATTTTGGGTGGACAGTTGCAGTCAGAACCATGTTAAATGTCTCGAAGATGTCACTTAAAAGAGACAGAGGAGGTGCCGTGGGTTTTCTAGCGGTTTTCTAGGGCTGCAGTCTCTGGCACACATATGGTGTTGGCATAGGTTTGAATCCAGCCTACTGCCTTGTGACATGTTCTCTTTCTATCATTCTCTCATCATCTCACTCTTTTTTTTCTCTGTTATTGAAGCAAGCATTCGGATGTCATTCTCTCCGGAGTAGGACACAGTACTTACTTGGAATTCTGATCTGGTGGTGGTTGAGGACTGTTAGAACCTCCACAGCATGCGTCTTGTTGTCAAATTCGAATAAGCCTGAGATAGTTTTGGAGCTGGCTAGAAGGGAGAGGGAAAAACATCAGCCAACTTGAAAAGATAGTGATTGGAAAAGAAAACATGTGAAAGTGCGTGTTAATAATAAATAATATGTTGGTAGCGCTTTATAATAACTTTCATGAATACACATAAATAAGTATTTCATCATTTGTAAACATTGATACGAATTACAATTCATAAGCATTTACAACATGTATGATAATTTTGAAAGCATTTATAAACATCTATAGGAAAGCATTCATAATGGTCTATTCATATCAGTCATAGTAGAATACTATTTATATTATTCCTTATTAATTACATTTATAATCTAGGTGCCTAGCTAATGCTGACACATTTACAAAAACAGCTGAATGTCTATGACTAGTACCTCTACTGAATTGACTCATGTCATATAATGTCCATTTAGTCCAACATAATGAATGAAATGAGCACTTACGTTTTGCATCGAAGACTTTGAACTTGATGAAACCGGGTACATCGTGCTCTGTACATAACTAAACACAAAGCACACAACAGAAAAGGTTAAGCTATTGCGTCAACATTGCTTCATTCAGTGTTTTGTATATATTATCCACTAGATGGCGATGTTATGATATGAATCTCAACACTGGACAAGAAATAGGCTTCTACAGGCCAGTGTTATTCAAACCTGGTCTTGGAGGGCCACTGGGCTATTGTCTGTCTGGGGTCAAATAACTTGACATATTGCAAACATTTGAATGCCTGTTTATTAAAATGTTAAGAACTATCTCCCCACTTGCTTGTGTCTTCTCTACCCTATAGGCAGGTGTCTCCTGCTACCCATTATCAGGGTCATCCAAACTTTATATTCCACTATAGAAAGGGTTCAACCTCCCCTTACACCCCCCCGCCTCTCTGGACATCAGACACCATTCCAGCCTAAACAGCCACCCCTTCCCTCCTTCCCTTCCCTCCCCTCCACACCCACCCTCTGCAGCTCGTCCTCAGTGATGCAGGGCGGGACATTGTAGAAGTGCAGCACAGCGGCAGGCGGCTGGATGATGTTCTTGGATGCCTGGCCCACGCTGCTGAAGCGGTTGTTCCGGGTCATGGCAAAGTCCTTGTAGCTGCTGCTGCCGTCCTCCAGCTCAAACACCTGACTGGGGATGACCGCGTGCTGCTTGGACACACTGGAGGGAGGGAAAGATAGATATATAGATGGGAGAGGAACACAGCTGCTAGATTTGCAGCCATAGATAATCTATATGTAATTCTATGTTTCCAGCTCTCCTATAGTGGGTGAACAAAAAGGAAGCACTTTAAATGGGGTTTATACATTCATGAGGCCAAGGTACAGATAGGGAGAGGAAGAGTAAACATTAAAAAAAACCTGTCTTGACCCTCTAATAACAAATTGGCTCTCAAGGGCCGAGGGGAGCGAGAGGTTAGGTACGTATCGGCTTAGTGCTGCGAGAGACTAACTCCCAACGGGTTGAAGGGGATTTATGAAATGCTGTTTAAGTTTTTCAATTCTATGCAGTTTCTCATTCAGAGGCCTAGAGATGGCTATGGCAGCACCATTTTTAACATGCTATAATTATTTCGGGCATCGTTTGTATTGTAACATGCTATACTATTTGGGGCATTGTTTGTAGCATGCTATAGAAAAACATGTATTTCCTGCCACGACATCCATGTCTTTCACAACATATAGCATGTTACAAACAACGCCCCATATGTTGCAGCAATGTCTTCAGATTGGGTATGCAGTCAGTAACTGGTGGACCGTCCACCAACATAATGAAAGGCTGTTTGAATTCCTTGCGGCGGGGTTGAATCCCAGCGGAGCTGAACGCAAGACTCATCTAAACTGGATCTAGCAGCTTAGGCAATTCATTACTCTGATGGATGGAGGCTGCCAATTCGATAGGAAGACTCAACGCAACCCACACAGAGCCTTTAAACAGCCAACGCTGTCGAGACGAATAAGGCCTTTGCGCAACTCCACTGTCCTTTTTTTCCTAACGCTTTGAAGATTCCCAAAAGCAAAACTTGCTAAGCAACAAATTGATGATAATGATGACGGTAACAGTTTTCTCTTTCAAAAAATGGCCTCGTATCCTCTCTTCTTGCCTCCTTCTCAAAAAGCATTTGAGGAGAAGATCCAAGGTGCTTCCCTTACACCTGTTCTTCCAATGTATTTTGAGAAGGAGGCAAGGAGAGAGGACGCGAGGAATCGAGGAAAGATGAACGTCACGCTCATCCAAGCTAGGGTTCAGGGGGTGGGGGTCAAAGGTGAAACATGTCGCCTCCTCACCAGACGTTGAGCCTCTTGCTGAACACCTTGATGCTGTTGAGGTGTGTGATGGATCGGTCCACAGCGTACTCATCTCCCATCTCTACCAGTGCGGTGCCCGGGACACTCTTCATAAACTTCACCTGGGGCGTAAATAAGACCGAATGGCATCACTGTGAATCCATACAGACCTTCTGATATTCTACTAGGTGACGCTGACCTTGGGTTAGTTTTACATTTCCCCTACTAATGGCTTCTCTTCGAGTACGCCAGTACTACAGTACCAGCACACTTGATTAAATTTGTCAACGAATCACTAAGCGCACTTTTGTTTTTATCCACGTTAATACAGAGACCAAATGGAATAAGTCTCACTCTAAAACATATTACAGGTCAGGGTTCAATTGAATCAAACTGGTAGGTACTCCCCCCACAGTGGTAGGTAATTCGGTAACCAAGCTACAGCATAAAGATTGCCATGGCAATTTGATTGCATCCACCCCCTAGTCACACTAGCTGTCACTCAGCCCTCTCAATTAAAGAGGCAATCCACGATTGATACATCTATTTTTGAACTTTTAAATTAATTGTGTTTTTTTGAATCGCAGACTGTAGCTTTCATCTCGTGCGAAAACAGACGCTGACACTGACCTTCTCAATATTCCCGTACAGGCAGAAGAGGTTGAAGATGCGGGTGCAGTTCATCTTGGCAGGGTGCAGGCCGCTCACCATGGCGACCGACGAGCTGGAGGCGTGGCCCATATAGGAGGAGGTCTGGGGCAGGGGGTAGGCAACCACCTCCTGGGCATCATGGGGAGAGTTCCTCTTGTACCGGTTATTGCTGGGCAGGGGCAGCAGGGGGCAGTGTGACCCTGGAGAGTGGGGGAGAGAGAGAGAGAGAGAGTGAGAGAATAAGACAATGAGAGAAAGTGAGAAATAGAAAGGGGGGACGAGGGTAGGGGGATAGAGAGAGAGAGATGGAGAGAGAGAGGGGGCAGGAGAGAAAGAGAGAGATAGATCGATAGAGAGAGGCAGAGAGAGAGAGACAAAATATAGAGAGAGGGAGAGACAGAGGGGGCAGAGAGAGACAGAGCGAGAGAGATAGAGAAAGAAAGAAAGAACAACAAAAAAACCTGTCACAGACATAAGATGACCTTATTGGGGATGGTTGAGATGACAGTGCAAACTTCCCCCCTCAGCCCCCAGCCCCCCATGAAGAAGGATAAGCAATTCCAGCAGTACTAAAAAAAAAAGTCCTAGACCATTTTCTACACCAGTGCACCCCGTTTCCCCTGCAGATCTCGCTAATTACCAAGTGCCTTCAAGAGCGGCCGCTCACATCACATCATTACGCTCGTTCCAAACTCCTGACACACATATACACACACACGCACTACACACACATGCACACCAATGACTGTATGACACACACACATATGTAGAGACCACCCCTTCTCCCCCGGTTTTTCCATCCATCCATCCATCCAACCTCCACCACCTCCTCCAGATGTAAGTGTCTGTGGGTGTTGGAGCTTAATTACAAGATACCCAAAGCCCAGATGCACAATGGCAGTCACACAGAGAGAGAGAGAGATGGATGGATGGATGGATAAAGAGAGGGATGGGAAAGAAAAGAGATACTGTAGACGTGGCGAGACAGATAGAATGATGAAGAGAGAAAATGAGAGATTCTGAGAAAGAGAGAGGTGATGAGTCAGAGAGGGATACAGAGAAAGGGAGATGCTGGGAGAAAGGTGGAAGAAAAGGAAGATGAGGAGACTGAAAGAGAGGGATCGAGAGAGAGATGCTGAGAGAGGGAGTGAGAGACGGAGAAACAGAGATGAGTCAGAATGAGAGGGATAAAGAGAGAGGGAGTGTGTGTGTGTGTGTGTGAGGGTAGGCTGGACACATGACATTTATGCTTTTTTGTAATGCTTTTTTCTGACAAAAACGAGTTAATTGCATCAACCGTGGAGCCCAGTTTCATAATTTTACCATATGTCCCAGCTGCTTGCCGTAGTTTTGAAGTAATCACAAAAAAACAGGCTTTATTTTAGGGCATTTTTCACCCTGTCAGCTCCTAATGTTCTATTGAGCACCGTGGCACCAACTCGCCTTCCGAATGTCCTGTTCCCTATTGTTGTGACGTAGAACACTATTGCCTATTGTTCTACGTCACAATGCCTGCTTTGCTATTGTTGACAATGAGACCTGCCCACCTTGCAGATAGTTAAAATGTAAACAACAACAAAAAAATGACTCATGGAACTCTGAGGTCGTCCCATTGCTTCCTATAGGGAAATCTAGGTATGTCTGTCTATTTTGCCAAATATCTTGCAATGTGTATATTTAGATTTTTTCAAATTGGACACAATTTTAATCATGATAATCTCCTCTTTCTAATGATGTAAGTCTGGGCAGCGTACTCCATTGTCATCAAACACTAGCTCTGAAATACCGTTTGCCCTTGGAACGCTGAGCTCCCCTCATTGTTTTCCTATGGAGAGGCATGCTGGTATATTTCGCCAAATACCTAGCAATGTGTATATTTTGATTTTTTTCAAGTCGGACACCATTTTAATCAGGATAATCTCCTCTTTCTAATTACATAAGGTTGGGCAGCGTACTCTGCTGTCATCGATCGCTAGAACAGAAATAGTCAAAAGTTGCAATTTCTTCCCAACTTCCTCATTACGCAGACATAAGCACACTTGGCACCATCGATGTGCGGATGTTTATTTTCTACACGAGTTGTTATTTTTCAGTTTCGTCCTAAGAACTGATTATTGTGGTAAAATAAAAAGGGATACATTTTTGGTGTAATTTAGGCAAAATGGAATTCTAAGCGTCACTCCAGTCAGAAGAGGCTCTGGGAACGTTCGATTCCATTCATTTGCTATAGGCTCGCGCTAGTGTTCCAGCTTAGCCAACGTTCTTTTGCCATTTTTCAGCCTTGGGTGAATTTTGACTCATTTTATTGTCCAGCCTAGTGAGGGCAGGAGAGACATGAGACAAACATAGAGAAAGAGCGAGGGAGGGAGGGATAAAGAGAGGCAGCGAATGTGAGCGACACTGACCATAGCCGTTGTCGCTGTAGGAGGACGGATGCTCTCCCAGAATGGCCTGGCGTTGTCTCCCCTTCCCTCGCTCTGCAACACAGACAGAATACACAGCGTCAGGCAAATGTAAAGTGACAATGCCGCCAGGTGTCAAACGCACATCCATCCACTCAAAATGCATAGACACGCACAGATACACACACATGGGGACTAACAGACACAGTCATGCACACATAGGACTAACACACACACAAGACTAGCACACAAGCACATATACACACACACACATTGGCACATTTGCACACCAGCCTGAAAGCCATAAAACCACACTACGCAAGCAGATTCCATTTAGTAACAGCAAATCTAGACACTGCTTAACACGTTTGGTAATTGGCATAACAACAAAACTATACACTTTTGGTTCAAATTTGACATTTTACTTCAAATGACACATTTCTCTTCCTTGGCTGACTGAACTTGGGTGAATTTCAGAGGAACGATAAAACAGTATTTTTGGGGGGGGGGAAGAGAGAGGTGTGCTAAAATGACAGTTAGCATATCACAGTAACAGTTCAATGGCCTCAGGTGGAAACGTTGACCCAGATAGGAGGGGAAATGCATTGACATGAAAAAAGGTATATTAAGCACCCTTCGACCCTAATCCTCTTACTGTGCACCAGGAAAAGGACTAACAAGAACAAAGACAAGGGTATTTTCAGTCCATCTTTTCCCCAATGCAGCTTACTGGCAGAGACGCAGACAAACCCACTCTAGGTGCTGTCGAACTAAGACTGAAGCATATGTAATATAATGTTTTTTATGTAAGGTGTCCCAGTGAAGTTACAGACTACTATATGGAGCATTGCTGGAAACAGCCTGTCATTGTTAGCCTGGTCCCAGATCTATTTGTGCTGTATACCTCTATGGGGCTTTGTCTGTACAGCACAAGCAGATATAGAACCAGGCTTTCTCACTGCATCCCTTACTCATCAAACAAACGTCATCCAGAATCAACTCAGTGAACCCTGTTACTCTGACGATTTGAGAGAAGTGTGTGTGACAAACTGTGTGTATGTGTGTGTGTGTGTGCGCGCTGTTGCGCATGCAAGTGTGTTCACACAGACGTGTCTTTCAGTGCAAGCACCAGTGACTCAACCTGTCCTACATCATTTGAACATCGTTTTTTTCAGTCTAATTTCAACAACGCGAGAGAGAACTGGTGCTGCTCACGCAGACATAAATGGAAGGTGAGGCGCTGAGTTAAAAGAACGCATGCCATCCTCTCCCCAGCTCCCACGGGCCACGGGGGACCGAGCTCATGCAGAGCTAAGCTAATTGGTACAAAACGATCAGTTAGGCAGGCAGGAGCCGGTGGGATTGGTGGGTTGCCATATTTGTACAGAAACCACAAAGAGAGTGGAGAGGAGAAGGATTAACTGAGAGGAGGAGTGACCTTGACGCTTGCACTGAGCCGACAGGGTCGCCATTCACCTGGCAGAGTGGCAGGGAGAGAGACAGAGAGAGGGGGGAGGAGGGGAGAGAGACTGCGGGAGAGAGTGAGGAGGGGAGAGATACACTTCTAGACTTTACTTGTGTTTTGAGGCAATGTTCCTGAGTACCTTCGAGGCGATGCACTCTCAAAAGAACGAACAAGAGGTTTGAAAGACAACATCCATAAACTACTATGTGATTCTGATGAGAAGAATTACATCTCTTTACACGCTGTCCTTCTCTATGTTTATATAATAAGCTACTGTATATACACCGAACAATCCTTTTTGAAGAGCATCTGATATGTTAAGGGGCTCAAGTGCGAATATAGCATTTCAATTTCCCCAAAATGCAAGCTGATTAGGATTTAAATTTACCGTCTGCGGCTCAAGAGGATTGTCTGGTGCTGTTTTATTTTAATTTCTCTCTGTTTGCACCAAAGAGCTTCCAATCCATTATTATTCTGGCTTTTTTCATGTCAGCATTTTATTTTCAGCCTCTTGCTATTTTTCTAGTTGCTTCTCTGTCTCCTTCCTCCGGTCAATAAAAACAATTGGAAGCTGACCACACATCCTCAACTCCATGGAAAAAAGTCCTTGACGCCGTCAAAGTCAAACAGACGTTCAAATCCAATATACGGCAAGGCGATCGATTGGAAAGCAGCCCTGGCTTGTGGGTGATAAGACACTGTTTACCCTCCATTTGCGGAGAGAGAATGGGAATCGGGACTGGCATGTCAATCACACCGTCCAACGGATGTTTAATCAAGCCCAAGTCACACAAGGCAGGCTTTCTGCTTGGTTAAAAACCATGCTCCCATTTATATGAATATGATTATGGGCTGTAGTCTATCTACGGCACCTCATATTGTTGAAGCATCCCCAGTACATGAGAGCTTCAAATTCAGAGACCAAGGGTTCTCTTTTATTGAGCATTGTAATGCTATAATATTTGGGGTGGGGACAATGCTATTGTACAGTGCATTCGGAAAGTATTCCGACCCCTTGACCTTTTCCACATTTTGTTACGTTACAGCCTTATTCTAAAATGGATTAAATATTTTTTTCACTCATCGATCTACACACAACACCCCATTATGACAAAGCAAAAACTGGTTTTTAGAACATTTAGCAAAAATATGAATAAAAACCCCCCGGAAATATCAAATTTACATAAGTATTCAGACCCTTTATTCAGTACTTTGTTGAAGTGCCTTTGGCAGCGATTACAGCCTCGAGTCTTCTTGGGTATGATGCTACAAGCTTGGCACACCTGTATTTGGGGAGTTTCTCCCATTCTTCTATGCAGATCCTCTCAAGCTCTGTCAGGTTGAGGGGGGAGCGTCGCTGCTCAGCTATTTTCAGGTCTCTTCAGAGATGTTCGATCGGGTTCAAGTCCGGGCTTTGGCTGTGCCACCCAAGGACATTCAGAGACTTGTCCCAAAGCCCCTCCTGCTTTGTCGTGGCTGTGTGTGTATGGTTGTTGTCCTGTTGGAAGGTGAACCTTCACCCCAGTCTGAGGTCCTGAGCGCTCTGGAGCAGGTTTTCATTAAGGATCTCTCTGTACTTTGCTCCATTCATCTTTCCCTCAATCCTGACTAGTCTCCCAGTCCCTACCTCTGAAAAACATCTCCACAGCATGATGCTGCCACCAACATGCTTCATTGTAGGGATGGTGCCAGATTTCCTCCAGACGTGACGCTTGGCATTCAGGAAAAAGGGTTCAATCTTGGTTTCATCAGACCAGAGAATCTTGTTTCTCATGGTCTGAGAGTCCTAGGTTCCTTTTGGAAAACTCCAAGCGGGCTGTCATGTGCCTTTTACTGAGGAGTGGCTTCCGTCTGACCACTCTACCATAAAGGCCTGATTGGTGGAGTGCTGCAGAGATGGTTGTCCTTCTGGAACGTTCTCTCATCTCCACAAAGGAACTCTTGAGCTCTGTCAGAGTGACCATCGGGTTCTTGGTCACCTCCCTGACCATGGCCCTTCTCCCTGATTGCTCAGTTTGGCCGGGCGTCCAGCTATAGTCTTGGTGGTTCCAAACTTCTTCCATTTAAGAATGATGGAGGCCACTGTGTTATTGGGGACCTTCAATGCTGCAGACATTTTTTGGTACCGTTCCCCAGATCTGTGCCTCGACACAATCCTGTCTCTACCGACAATTCCCTCGACCTCATGGCTTGGTTTTAGCTCTGACATGCACTGTCAACTGTGGGACCTTATATAGACAGGTGTCTGCCTCCCAAACCATGTCCAATCAATTGAAATGACCACAGATGGACTCTAATCAAGTTGTCGAAACATCTCAAGGATGATCAATGGAAACAGGATGCACTTGGGCTCAATTTCGAGTCTCATAGCAAAGGGTCTGAATACTTATGTAAATAAGGTATTTCTGTTTTTTATTTTTTATAAATGTGCATAAATGTCTAAAAACTTATTTTCGCTTTGTCTTTATGGGTTATTGTGCATAGATTGCTGAGAATTAAAAATAATTTAATCAATTTTAGTACAAGGCTGTAACGTAACAAAATGTGGAAAAAGGGAAGGGGACAGAATACTTCCCGAATGCACTGTATAACTGTATATCAAATTAATATGCACTGATTCATTGGTGTGGGCTCAGCAAAGGGACAGGGAATAGGCTCAGCAAAGTCAAGGTCTGTTGTCAGATTCTATGATGTCTTCACCGATTGAGTAGTAAAATAGATAGATGACAAAATGAAAGATTAAAGGGGGAGTGGAGGGGGGGATTAGCAATAGCCCTTTCATCGATGTTGCTTTATTCTCTGGACTTACTCAACACTGACAAATCCAAGGGTATGAGCATGCTCATTGTATTTCAATATTTTGTGTCAGCATTTGTACCATGCAATGTAGGCTACCATGGCTATGGCAAAGGGATGAATGTTCTTATTTTTCAAAGATCCAATGTTTCCATAAAGATCTATTCAAGGACAGACTGATAGAAATGGAGGCATATTCATGGGTTGCACCTCCATCACTCAGTTGCGCCTTTGCCATTGTTATCAACGAACGTTCTACAGATGCTGCAGCGTATTGATGCCTGATTGTTAATGCCCAGTCTTTCGGAACGGGGGCTAATGACTGTTTAATCAAATGTACACTATAGCGGCCTGGAAATACGATGACATTGCTAAAGTAGACAAATCATTTGTAGAAAACAACTTTGCCATCATTGTCGTCAAGTTTGTTTTAGAGAGATGGCAATTTTGTCACCAGCCCACAAAAGTTGGCCAGAAATAGCTAGCAATGCTAATGTTAGCTAGCTAAAATGTCAGCGCTCTCCCCTCAATCTAAAGTTATACTGTATCTGAAGTAAATCTGGCGACATCACAATGATGACAAAAGCTTGTCCTAAAAATGATTTGCTTTTCCTTTTGAAATGTCATTGGGTGTCAAAGCCATAGTAATGTACTTTAGACGAAATCTTCATCAGTATCCATTGAGACTGCATTGAGTAGAATGCTCAGCTGGGCATCAGTCCTAAAAGGAACATTCAAAACAATATTGTGACGAAACGTGCCACTCATGAATATATCGGTTTTGATCTGTTTTCACAGATAATTGAATCCTTTCTTGACTATGAAAAGCCAACTGACATTTACTCCTGAGGTGTTAAACTATTGACCCTGTTGGTCATCTATGAACGTCTGGAAGAACGATCTGGCCTAAATGACCATGTACTGTTATAATCTTCACACGGCCACCCCTCAGAGCCTGGTTCCTCTCTAGGTTCCTTCCTCGGTTCCTTCCTTTCTAGCGAGTTTTTCCTAGCCACTGTGCTTCTACATCTGCATCGTTTGCTATTTGGGGTTTTAGGCTGGGTTTCTGTATAGCACTTTGTGACAACTGCTGATGTAAAAAGGGCTTTATAAAATAAATGTGATTGATTGGTTGCAATAAAATATTGATTTGCTTCTTAGAGCATGTATACACAATCAGATGTCTCTCTTCCTAACTAAGTACATAAGCACATATGCATGTAAGGTCTACTAGACCTGTTGTATTCTATGCATGTGACTAATACAATTTGATTTGACATCTGGATAAGATAAGGTTGGGTTTAGTGGATAAAATACCCTTTGTGGTTAAAAAGTGAAGGTACAACTAGACCAGTGTTTCCCAAACTCGGTCCTGGCCCCCCTGGATGCACGTTTAGTATTTTGCCCTAGCACTACACAGCTGATCCAAATAATCAAAGCTTGATGATGAGTTTGGGAAACCCTGTACTAGACACTGACGACTGGGCCGTACCCACTCTGACCTGCAGCACTGAGCAGTAGGGGGTGCTAAAGCAACAGCAAGCTACAACACTATAAGCACAGGAAGTGGTAAACAGAGAGGGTGCCCATCATCAGCTAAATCTGACATTTCTATTGGCAATTAATACGTAAAACAAAAGGATATGTATGTAACCTCTGATGGAACAAGTGCGAATGACTGAAAGAAAACAAATATTTTTTTAACAGAGAGGCTATTTTGACTCATTTTAGTTAGGAAATGAAGAACACTAGGCAGGGACAAAGACTGAGGCCTAATGTTGAAGAGAAAACAACAGACGAACTGGCAAATTGAGATTCATGGCCGATCTTTAAGGAACGAATGTAAAACCACAATTGTGGAACTCATTTCTTGTCACAGCCCATTTCAACTGATTATGGGTCTGTAGGAGTGTGAAGGTTGAAAGGGTTTTGAAATGGTTTGACAACCACGGCTAAAGAATTGATGGTTGCTCTGCTCACCATATTTTAATTCCAGCTCTTTGTAAAACAGAAGTGACACACACACAACGCACACACACAAATGTCGTATTCATTAGAGCATGCAACGGAGGATGGTTTAAAACGTTTAGCCACAGAGAACTAAAATGAGCGTTTCTTATTGGATAAGTCCAGGTAGTCTCTCCTTGTTCCAGTCTGTTTTCTTCAGTTTGCTACCTAATGAATACGACCCTAGTGCAGGAAGAGATTCAGCAGAGAAGGAAGGATATCGTACCTCGCCTGACGAGAAAGGGCTTGGTGTAGTCCCAGCTATCATTGTCGTTGCGGAGGACGTTGAGTCGCGTGGGCTGCATGGGGAGAGAGAGCAGAGCACCGCTGCATGTGTGTTAGGGGTCCACAGGGATCCTGGTGGAGTGTGTGTGAGCACTGTGTGTGTATGTGGGTTTGTGAGTGTGTGTGTTTACCCGAGCGTATTCGATCTTCAGGGTGCAGCAGCCGGCATATATGTCTGCTCCGTTGAGAGCCGATTTCGCCTTCTGGGCGTTTTTGACAGTTTCGAACGTGGCGACACCATTAAGGAAGAGCAACCGAGAGGATCTCAGTGGAATTCAAAACATTGTGGGGCAAACAGAGTAGATCAGTGTATAATCATAGTGACCAGAAGGCAATAACATAGGAGATGGAGCAAGAACCACAAGCCACCCTGCAGACGACTAAGGCTGTTTGCATACTCTTGGGTCACTCAGCCCAATGCAGTTCTGCTTCAGAGAAGCTGTAATCAGCTCAGCAATTGCAGATTAGTTTATAGAATAGGGCCCTGTTCAAATCCTCCTAAAATACATTCTCGCTTCCTTGTAAGTAATCCCTCATCTGACACGGCATAATTGGTGCAATTACAATGGAAAGCTTGCTTGCATCAATCCATTCATGTCAGATCAGTAATTAGTTGAAGAAGATAGGAAGGAAGGATTCCTTTTTAGAGTATTTGAACAAGGCCCTATTCCATAAGCTTATTGGCAGTGACTGTGCCGATTACAGCTACTCTAAAGGGACTGTAGTCTCTCTCTAACATCATCACATCTTTTCAAGCTGCTCTGCTTCCAGTAAAATGCAGACGAGTAGATCGTTATGCAAATTCGGTAGTAAAAGTAAAATGCACTATAAAAACCTAAGAGCATTAAAAGGTCCAAAATGTCTGTGTTAATATAATTGAAATCTAATTGAGGTGGGCCAAATTGTCTTTCTATTTCTCGCTTGTTGAGCCTATGTCTTCAAATATTATATGATAAAATACAGTATGTGATGTTACGCCCATTGGAACACACACACACACACACACACACACACACACACACACACACACACACACACACACACACACACACACACACACACACACACACACCAGATCAAACACACATGCAACACAGAGGGCCTTAGAAACCCCCATTGCCACGGCAACCACATCCCAGTGGCAATAAAACAGGGGATTTAAGCATCCATCTCCCATAAAACCCAAACCTGAAACAACAGTGACAACAATCCCTTGTCTCCTGAATTCCCATTGGCCAATCTCTGCTCCTAGTGGTACCATTAGCAAGAAACTCTTGACTGATAGCTGTACATGATCCACATAATGAGCCAACTTGGAGACAAAGTGAAATGTCTTATAATGCCAGACAGTAAATATAAACAGCTGCCCACTGCGTTACAATGTGATTATAAATAAGGGAACAATTTGGGAATTAGTTATCAAATTACTATGAACTAGGTATATCAGTAGTTCAGTATATCAGTTAAAAAGTACCTCCCATTGTTGATCATTTTTCCAAGAAGATACAAAAACTGAACACAAATGTGGTTCCCACTCCAGAACTGCATGCACTGACTGGCCTACAACATGGAAATGATTACATAGGTTGTTCATCTGATATAAGGCTTGCATAATGAAAAGTGTGTTGAAATACGGCCACTAACCCACTACACATACTGGAGGTGTGCAAACCATAATAGACACACACACACACACACACACACACACACACACACACACACACACACACACACACACACACACACACATACACACATACACACACACACACTGCTTCCGACATATAAGCGAGCGCTGGTGCTGTCAGGTGTTTATTCATGCGAAGTGTGTGTGTGTGTCAGGAGTGTGTGTGCGTGATGCCGAGAGACAGTCATCCATATTTGATGAAGGGCCATCTCGTCCGCTGGAATGCTGCTCATGCTGATTCAGTGCTCTCGAGGACCCGGTTCGAGTGGAGTGGGCTCTGCTCCTCCACTCTGAAGCTTTTTACAGCCCTGAGTGTGTTTGTGTGTGGGGCCAGCACTGACTGACAGCTTGTTTCCCACTCCAAAATGACACCCTGATGCAGGTGTGCATACTCATACAAACCCACAGGGAGACATACACAGACACTTACGCAAAATCACTCATACAGACAAGACTCTCGAATCAATACACATGCACATGCATCCACTCTACATGCATCCTCGGCACAAACCCACCCGTGCATACACGGACACACACGCCTGCAGTAGCCCAGCTTGACCCCAGAAAGGATATTCCACCATGGCCTGGATTCCATTGCGTTTGAAGATGACAATGCGCAGCACGTTGCCTATGGGATTGCAGACTGTGTACAGAACATCCTAGAAGACAGAAGAGCAACGACTGGGTTCTGACTAATGCCGTAATGAACACAGTAATAAGCAACAGTTTCCTGAAAGCTTAGTAGTTCGTGTGGTATTTTTCTAGATGACTCAGACCGACACCACAAGTAGAAACACATTTCTTCTTGCTTCTTTTAGTTATATTTGTTCATGGATAGAAGATTGGCTGTCAGTTAAACATACATTTTAGACTTTACGTTACTCTTTTGTGGCTGAGCTGCTGGGTTGTCGAGATAAATAACATGCCACATTAGCTACAAGGCTTTCAGGAAATCCAAGCTAAATCGTTGTAAACTAAATCCTTGTAAGCAACACATTTGTAAAGTTAAACCATTGTGAACTTAAACATTGTAAACTATTGTGACCAAAACCATTGCCGAACTATTGCAAACTTAACCATTGCCTCATGAACTAAACCATCGTAAGCTAAAATACCATAAGCTAAACCATGGCATTGTGTACTAAACCATGATAAACAAACCATCATAAGCAAACCTATCACGAATTAAGACTGAAACCACTGTAAGCCAAACCATAGTGAAATAAACTATTTTAAATGAAACCATCGTAAACTAAACCATTTTGAACAATATCCTTGCAAGCTTCCCACTGGACACACGTCATTTCACGGTGGAGAATTGGGTAATATCTGGTAGATCCGTTGATCAGTGAGATTTCAACCTTTATTCACCCACTCAAAAAGACAGCCAAAAGTTTGTTTCATTCCCAATGTGTTATCACTATGCTTTCAACCATCTAAAAGCACAACCAAATTCTAATGGAAAATCAATGTCTGATTTTTGGTTTAGTTTTCACCTAAATGTGTTATCACTATGCTTTCAACCATTTAAAAGCACAACAAAGTTCAAATGGGAATACAATGTCAGATATTTAGTTTATTTAGATACAACAACTTAATGTGTTATCACTGTGCTTGATCTAATACCACAACCAAATGACCTGGATTGTAGTTACCTGAGATTACATTCAAGTACATGGTGGATCGATGCCGTTTGGGTTTTTGTACAGATTATTGATTTCTACAGATCTGCGGCTCTGAATGCTTTCTATGATTACATGAGAAGACATTTATTGTTACAGTAACCTCAAAATGTACCCACGGATGTGCTACTCATTTTAAGGTTGAATAAATACTGTTATATTAGTTTGCAAAATAGCCTTAACATTATGCTATTTGCTGTCTTACAAAGGTAATATTGAATTGTGTTTGGTTGACTATGCAACCAAATATCAACATTTAAAGGATATGTATCAAGTGCTTGGATAGTTCCATCTGGGTCACTGGGTTAATCATATTCTTTAACTTCTATTTTTGGTTGAAATGGAGACGTGAATCCAACATATAATTTGTTAACTTGTCAACAAGTTATTAGGCTATTTACCGTATTGCAAAAGTGATATTGAATTGTGTTTGGTTGACAACACAACCAAATATCAACTTTTGAAGGAGACGCATCTTCTGCTTGGATATCTGTGCCACTGAGTTTGGCTTCAATTCCAGTTTGTCAACAAATGAATAATTGATATGTTGGATTCACGTCTCCATTTCAAACAAAGCAATATATGTTCAAAAATAGGACTAAATCAAATCAAACTTTAAATTCACTTTAAATACAGTTTTATTTGATTTAATCCTATTCTTCAACTTTTATTTTTGGTTGAGATGGAGTCATGAATCAAACAATTCTAGTATTAACTCGTAGATTCCATTTCAAAAAATTGTTTTGTTTCAAGTCTATTTTTAGTTGAATCCTGGGCTAAATAGCATCATTGATGATATACAGAATGATTGATAAAGTATGGGTTACATTTAATTTGCTCTGTGAACCTACCCTTTGGAATGACTTCGATAGCAACAGTGAGATTTCAACAATCACTCTCACGACAGCACATTAGTAAAGACAAAATCTCTAAATTTGCACGACAATCGTGTGCCGTATTCTATAGATGTAATCTTTGAACATCTACATTTTCTAAATTTGGTCGGTCACCAGAGATCAGCCTCGATGTTGCGGTGGGTTACTAATGTGTGCCTTTGTCACTGGTTCTTCCTTTGACAGCTATGTCATGATGATGGCGTTCGAAGCCATGGAGAGTGCCGACAGGCCGTGACATGCGGCGCCAATGAAGTGGTCCTGTATGGCTGAGTTGGTGGTGCATGGCACTTGAAACGGCAGGATTGTGGGTTTCGATTCCCTGGGCCACCCACATGTGAAATTTATGCAGGCATGACTGTACGTCGCTTTGGATGAAAGCATCTGCTAAAAGGCATATATATTATTATATTATGGTAATAGTCCGTGACAAATATCAATGTTAAACTGGGTTTAGTTAAAAACCTGGATGGGACCGAAGGAATAGCTGTAGATAGATCAACTGTCCAGTAGGAGCAGCTGCCCAGTCTATTGTTTTGATCCTATAGTGGATATTACGTTGAAAATCTGACGTTGTTGAAAGGTAAAAATTCGACATAGACAAACCTTGTATAATATATGTTGAAAAATGGTTACCATGATGACATAATCCTGTGGTTGAAATGTAACCCCTCAAAACAACAGCTTATGACAGTTGACGACTTTTTTCAAATCCAAGGTATTTTCCACGTAGATTCCACATCACAATATGTTGACAAATTACGTTGAAACAACATTGATTTAACCAGCTTGTGCCCAGTGGGTTGACTTCCGTAAGTTAAACTATTGAAAGCTAAACCATTGTAAACTAAACAATCGTCAACTAAACCATACTGAACAAAAATATTGTCAACATTGTAAACTCAACCATTGCACTGAACTGGCATGAAGTTCATGAACTTACAGTGGTGATGGGATAGAGGGGGTTCTGAATGGAGAGGAGCAGGACTTTGTTGCCACTGCTGGGGTCATCGGCATTAGTTGGCCGCGTGATCCTCTTACTGGTGGAGTAGTTGAAGAAGGCCTGCTGGCCGGCAATGTAGACCGCTTCGATGGCCCCGCATGTCACGCACTGGTCGGCGCTCTCCATGGCTTCAAACTCCACCAGCGCCTGACGCTTGAACGGCATCATCATGACGTAGCTGTCAAAGGAAGACCCAGTGACAAAGACACAATTAGTAACCCACCGCAACATCGAGGCTGATCTCTGGTGACCGACAAAATTTTGAAAATGTTGATAGCTACTTAGCATGAAATATGGTTATAAGGCACACGATTGTTGTGGGAGTTTCGTCCTTTTGTCTCATGACAGAGAAAAGGTTTCCTTTTTATTGGATGCTGTGCAACACTCAACAACAAAAAAATCGGACTGTCATGCAATATCTGTTGAAAGCAGTGATAGTGTAATCTACCTGTAAACTACCTGCCATCTTGCTGCCAAAGAGGACCACAATGGAAATAAACTTTAGGGCTTTAATGTGTTTTTATCCTCAATACTGTTTTATGTATGTAATGTTGGCTCCAGCTGGAGCTGCCTGATACTTTAAATGATCTAATAAATTCAGTCAATCAACAAATCAATCAACAAACCTTGTTTCAGTCATGTTACAGACATTTGATGAGTGTCAAGCAACAATCCATGTTTTTACTTCTCAATCAATCCAAAGAAAACAATGTTTTTTTTTGGGGGGGGGGGGGGGGGTTACAACAACCTTTGTCACAAAATGCTTTACTAGCCCCCCAAAAGCAAGCAAAAGGAAAAAACTCCCTATAAGGAAAACACATTTTTCCATTTTTCCATTGATCCATAACCATACTATCATCCTCAACTTTAGAATTAGTAAGCAACAAGCCCTACGTCCAATACATCTCTTTACACAGCTCTCCTTTCGCAACAATCATATCGATCAGAATCAGCCTTCAGGAATCATCTACATCCTGCCACGGGAAACATTCATACACAATAAGCAACCCCACACACTGAAGACTTAGCCAGTGTTTCACTCAGTGGCCCATATTCAGTTTTAGCTCCTCAATTTCCTAGTTAGATATCTCAATGTTTTTCTTATACAGACTCCATGCAGTGATGGTAAAATAGAAGTAGATGCTCGTATGAGGATTTGTCTCATCTAACAGAACCCCAAACCACACCGAGGTAATTGCTTTGTAACTCAACCTTTGTGGAGAGACGCCAGATAGAAACCAAACTCTTTTTAAGTTCTCACCTCTCTTGAGGTGCTGCTATTCTGCCCTACCAAGCAAAAAGGCAGTAACTGCTAATTTGGTCGAAAATGTGTTAATGTAATTTTTGCTACATTAAATACATGCTTAATCATGTGGACAAGTATCCTGCCTCTATTGTATTGTGTTTTGGAGAAAATGGGGGTCATGTTAGCAGTAACTGCTTAAAGTTACTTTGAAACCAAGGTAAATAAAAGCCATTTTTCTCAGTTTAACGCTATGAGCAGTTACTGCCTTTTTGCTTGGTAGGGCCACGCATTGTATTTTTGTTGAACTAGAAAGAGTTCAACATAAGTTAAAATAAAATGTCCCCCTGGTTATGCTTTATTTTACAGCCAGCAACTATTCATCTAGCTAGTATCTTACATTATCTACTAAGAACGGCTGGTATTGGATGTTTGGGATTATAAGATATTATCAGGTGGTCATCCCTATATTATAACTGCATGATAATGCACTACTTAAATTGCAGACAGAGCACACTCCACCTTCATAAATACCATTGCACAACAAAGCCTCCCCATCATTCTAATGTGAATGCTGTCCTTGAGGCTACTGTTTGAGTGGAGCTGACAGCTCACGTTCACCGTGTCCCGATATGTCTGCCTATGGCGTACTCGGAGGGACCTACACTATATTGATATTGCACCAACCTAAAAATACCCTCGCCTGATTTCAATTCCGACTACAGCACCGGGGAACATCCTCTACCAGCGCACAAGTCAAGTCCTTGCAATCAAATCCACATCCCATAATACTCCCCGAGTTACAGAAATATCAAGTGACACTGGGATGGATGGTGGCAGGGAGATATTTACAATAATCACAGGCATATTGGCCCCGTGCACACTCTGGCTGTAAAACTGATGTACAACGCATTTGACACAATGGTTGGGATACAACTGCTATGTTTGTGATATAACGGAGAGTTTGTCTGCATAACAAAGTCTACACAACTATTGTGCGGTGTCTCCAAAAAAGACACCGCACAATAGTGTGTCTACGGGGTCATTGAGTGTGTCTACGGGGTCATTGTCCATTTCCAAATTTCACCGAAGTTCACCTCAACTTCAAATCAAATCTTTCTAGATTCTCTAAGTGAACGTGAAGGGGCTCTGCAAATAAGCCTCTGCTGTGTATTCCCCGTTGTGTGAGTGACCCAAATGAGGCTTCCCCAGGCAATAAGAGAATCATGTGTTTGTCCCCTGAGCAGTTATACCCTTGGGTAAACGTGTGGTCTGATGATAAAAGCAGACAATTTAGAGGACAGACATGAGCTAAAAATACAGGTCCTAAATGGCAAACTACATTTTCCAAGCCCTTAATGGTCCTTGTTCTAGGAGAAATATGATAACCGGGAGATTGTTATTGCATTTAAATGCATCAAAAATTGATTTCCAACACTGAAGAAATGGCTAATGGGAGATAAAAATCCAGAAAAAGGGAGTTGTTTTCTAAGAGGACAAAGAGTCCAATCCCACTGGCTTTGTTGGAGAAAAACAATCAAACTGCACACTGGGAAAAAAAGATGCATCTCAATACATTCTGTTGATACATTCAATCAGTGAGCTGCTCAGACGCAGAATAGTATTAGAATACTAACTGACATGCATAGTCATATAGCAGTTGGCTCTTCCTGGTAAGTGAAAATTCAGTTACAATAAGTGCCACTGAACTATGAAGACAGTTATGTAATGGACTACTGTTCTATAGTACATTTAAAATAATCATAAGCACATGCATCCATGTAATGGAAATAAGGGAAAGGATTGCCGCATGTCCCTCAAAGCAGAACAGACAAGAAGAAATATCACCTACCAGATGTTGCCAAACTTCTCCAGGGCCTCCACCAGGTCCCCCTCCACCACTGACTCACAGAGCCCCCGCACGTGGACCACCGGAGAGGGGGCGATCCTGTGGGCATCCTCCCCATTGTCCTGGAGGAGAGAAGGGGGACACCGGTCAAATTGGGTTGAAAGGTCAAAGGTCAAATGAAGTATACCACATGGATACATACGAAGGCCGCTTTCACAGCCAAGAAGGTTTAACATAATGTAAATGTAACCAAACATCAAAGTCATCGTCAGCATTGGCACTTGAGCGCCTTTGACATGCTGTCGGAGTGCACACAGAGTGAAATCGCAGCGTGTTCCCTTGTCAATGCCTTAACACTGTTTTCTGAATGTTTATAGTGAATTTGTTTGTGTTTTGTAGCAATGTTTGATTTGGTTTGGTTTGAATGACTTCAATCATCATTTTTTAATTTGAACTCATTCTTGAGACCTAAGAAAACTCAGCCTCTTCGGATTCCTTGACACGAGAGCCACTTACAGACTGGCAAGCAAATACAGTGCATTCGGAAAGTATTCAGACCCCTTGACTTTTTCCACATTTTGTTACGTTACAGCCTTATTCTAAAATGGATTGAATAAAAAAATGTCCTCATCAATCTACACACAATACCCCATAATGACAAATCGAAAACAGCTTTCTAGAAATGTTAGCAAATGTATTACAAATAAAAAACTGAAATACCTTATTTACATAAGTACTCAGACCCTTTGCTATGAGACTCCAAATTGAGCTCAGGTGCATCTTGGTTCCATTGATCATCCTTCAGATGTTTCTAGAAAGGCACACAACTGTTTATAAAAGGTCCCACAGTTGACAGTGCATGTCAGAGCAAAAACCAAGCCATGAGGTCAAAGGAATTGTCCGTAGAGCTCAGAGACAGAATTGTGTCGAGGGACAGATCTTGTGAAGCAGCATTGAAGGTCCCCAAGAACACAGTGGACTCCATCATTCTTAGATGGAAAAGGTTTGGAACCGCCAAGACTCTTCCTAGAGCTGGCCGCCCGGCCAAACTGAGCAATCGGGAGAGAAGGCTCTTGGTCAGGAAGGTGACCAAGAACCCGATGGTCACTCTGACAGAGCTCCAGAGTTCCTCTGTGGAGACCATCTCTGTAGCACTCCACCAATCAGGCCTTTATGGTAGAGTGGCAAGACAAAAGTAACTCCTCAGTAAAAGGCACATGACAGCCCGTTTGGAGTTTGCCTAAAGGCACGTAAAGGACTCTCAAACCATGAGAAATAAGATTCTCTGGTCTGATAAGTCTTTGGCCTGAATGCCAAGCGTCGCATATGGAGGAAACCTGGCACCATCCCTACAGTGGAGCATAGTGGTGGCAGCATCATGCTGTGGAGATGTTTTTCAGCGACAGGGACTGGGAGACTACTCAGGATTGAGGGAAAGATGAACGGAGCAAAGTACAGAGAGATCCTTAATTAAAACCTGCTCCAGAGCATTCAGGACAACGACCCTAAGCACACAGGGTTCACCTTCCAACAGGACAACGACCATAAGCACACAGCCAAGACCACCATGTCCTTGAGTGGCCTAGCCAGAGCCCCGACCTGTACCCAATCGAACATTTCTGGAGGGACCTGAAAATAGTTGTGCAGCGACACTCCCCATCCAACCTGACAGAGCTTGAGAGGATCTGCAGAGAAGAATGGGAGCAACTCCCCAAATACAGGTGTGCCAAGCTTGTAGCGTCATACCCAAGAAGACTCGAGGCTGTAATCACTGACAAAAGGGCTTCAACAAAGTACTGAGTAAAGGGTCTGAATACTTATGTAAATGTGATGTTTCAGTTTTCAAAAAATAATGATCAAAAACCTGTTTTTGCTTCGTCATTATGTGTAGATTGATGAGAATTTTTTTTCATCCATTTTAGAATAAGGCTGTAACGTAACAAAATGTGCAAAAAGTCAAGGGGTCTGAATACTTTCCCGAATGCACTGTACTTCATTCATTCATTTTAGGCGAACAACTTAAGGCCCTCTCAGTAGAACTACTGATTTTCAGAGGGGTCGTTATCCGGCAGAGGTGAAAGATTGAAAAGCAAAGACATATACGGATTAGAGGAAGGAAAAGAGGGATCTGAATAAGGGATCTGAATACTTTCCAAATGCACTGTACAGTATATCATGGTCTGTCACACAACCTAAATATAACATAATTTATACCCAACTCTACTGCAAGCCTTCAGACTGTGGCCCCTTGTCTTGCAGCTGGATGTTGTTAATTCGCAGCACGTGCTGTTAATTCATAGCTTCACACCTGTTTTACAGTGGCTTCACAATTCCCACACCCTTCACGCTTGTCTCAAAGTGAGGAAAATATGCTAATGATGAAAACCTTTAGTGGCAAGGACTTCTGAAATAGCAACTTGCTGAGCATTAGAATCACTTTGTAAACTGTTGTAAGCGCTGTCTGAAAATTCATGAGAGGGACACCATATTTGAATGCTCACTGATACATTCATGTTGGACTGGCTATTCAGGCATTCAAATATGTATGTTGAAATATAAAATAAAAATGTTGCTCATATGCTGCACAGATGAACCATGAAAATCCAAGTCTTGCAACAGCAGCAAAAGCCAATACCTAAAAATTACACAATTCATCTGCGAATTGAACGCTGTACATTCAAAAAGATTTTCTTAGTCTCCAATTAAATTGGAAAAAGGATTACAAACAATGATACAAAGCACATAAAAAACAAAAACAAATTAAAAGTAATGATCCACTAAAAGCCGCTAGGAAACGAGAGGTGTAAAATTGGGGAGACCAATATGAAATTACAATAAAACCACTTCACGATGAATGAATGACCTCAGCCCGATTTTAAGTAATTCGATTTTTTCATAATCACAATGAACCAAAAAAACTGCGGGTGCAGTGAACAGGTTATAGCATCCATTCTTATAATCTTCCAAATGGATGTAATTTGTCTGAATTAAGAAACAAGTCACCCTGATGAGACTGGAGCTACAGTACATGAGAAAATAAGCTAACAGTAATTGTAATCAGACTGCAAAGCGTCTGCTCTACAACAAAACAGATTGTCTGACACCCAGTCTCTCGTTTTCTTAAAACGACTTGGGCTGCCTTGTATCCACCATAGCCCGGCTTTGAGAAACCGCATCGACAAGGGCCACAGCACGTCTGAGGCAACCAATTACTTGGCCCTCTTCTTCGTTCAATGCTAGCTCTTCCAGAAGCCCAGGACGGTTCATTACGGGAGCTGTCCGTCGCGATGAATTCCTCCGGTCTAGTCTAGCCCCCCATGCGCTCTGGGACGTTACCGAGCCCCACACCGCTCTACTTCAGACACAGAGACAAATTGAATCCTCGCCGACAGTCACTGTGCTTAAGACGAGATTCCTTTACAATTGACCACATTCTTACCCCCAGCCTCTCTAGAAAAGAGAGATAGATAGGATGTGTCCCGATTCACTTGCCAAGTTAAATAAAGGTTAAATAAAAAAGACATTTAATACATTCACCACCCTTCTCCCGAAGTATGTACTTGCACACTTTCTTCTCCCGAAGTATGTACTTGCATACTTTCTTCCATGGATTTAACAATGATGGAAATTCCCTACAGCCAATGCTTACACCGATCATTAGCTTTTAAATCCATGACGGGAGTTTGTGAGTGCAAGTGTGGAGAAACAGGACACAGACAAACATCCCTGGAAATAACTCAAAGAAGCCCTAGAAATGACAAGCGCAATCCATGGACAGTGTTTGTCCATGGAATGCTCAGGATATTGGAGAGTGGGGGAAAAAACATGCAAAACTGTAGCCTGTCACAGTGGGAAAGGAAATAATAGAATAAGTGGTGTGCTTTTCGCTGAGGTAAAATTAAGCATAGAAACTATTTCAAAGCCACCTTTTGGCTCTCGAGCAGCTGCTGTTTGGAAAATAGCTGAGCTGTCTTCTTTTGATGCCTGCACTTGAACACAGTCAGGTATACCTACCACTACTTTAACTACCCAAACTTTCAAGGGTGTCTTCAAAGCTGAAAGTATCTCTCTGTATCTTTCCTTCTTCCATTTCTTTATTTCCTTGTTCATTTTTTTTAAACATTTTTTCTTCTTTCTTTCTTACTATCTATACTTTCTTCCTGTCTTTAGTTTTCTTTCTTCCTTCTTCCTGTCTTTCACTCTGTCTGTATTTCTTTATTTCCTTTCCCTCTCTCTGTCTCTCTCTTTCTCACACCTCGACAGACCTTGGCACCTTTTGTCAGTCCCACGCACAAAGCTATTTTCACCAAATTACATTTTCAGTCTGCCTCTACCCTCCGTTAAAAATAGCACTGAGGAAACGTGAGCAAAAGATCTGTCCCCAAGAAAGGGGGTCTCGGAGCAACGATTCATCCCATTAATCCAGCAAATATTCCACTGCAGCCAGCCGAGGAGATAAAATGCAATGTCACAAGAGGTTAATGCACACGCACACACACACACACACACACACACACACACACACACACACACACACACACACACACACACACACACACACACACACACTGGATAAGACTGCTGGATCAGACGACTGTGTTTCCAAACAAATACATAAATTGTATTTGTTCACATTTGAATGTCTCACTCCTCTCCCACAGTAGCTGATAATGACAATTCCCACTGATTCAGACTCAACCGCAAGTCACAAGCTACTGCTGCTGCTGTTGTGAAACTGCATCCAGAAGCACGCTGCAGCAGAGGGCCTCGCCGGCCACACACAGGATACACATCGACGCGGCTCTGTTCACAGTTTAGTCTGAAACGCAGCTACATCAAAGGCTGCTGCACCTCTTACTCGACCTCTACTGCTATGCAAGCCACGTCCCTCTGGCTTACACTCTGCAGAACAATACCCTGCCAATACTATTCAGTGATATTCTTGGAAAGTGTCTTTTTTATTTTATTACATTTTTTTCTGAAGCTAGGGGGTACATGCTTTACTCCCTGTGATGTTGAAATAGTAACTTTTCTGTCTCCTGAGAGATCCGCTAATTCAGGAGTCCTTTTTTGGTTTGTTTGAACAATCCTGGTAGTTGAGGTTAGGAAAATCATCTCACTCAAAATGGTAAAAACAACAATGAAAGAACAAAATGTCAACCTTCTAAAGCTTTGCCACTAACATCTTAGCATGAGAAAAAGCACGAGAGCTTGCAGTTTTTGCTCGATGCAGACAGCGACCTTGTTTCCGGCAACTGAATTGAAGGCTTTGTGAGGCCATGTTACCTCATCTCACAACACAGTACAAAACCTGGGAGACAACCATCTGCCAACACTAAACACACACACGCACACATACACTTTGGTTTGTCGCTGCTTGAGCAAACGTTTTGGGATAACTCTCATGAAGGTTCTTTAAAGCACATTTTAAAGTACACTTTAAAAACCATTCTAGTGTAGATATAACCATTGCCTGCCACAAAGCACATCACAAGAACCACTTTTGATTGGTCTTTTTAGGTGCTATAGAACTTTCTCAAAAGGGTTCAATATAGAATCATTTGACAAAACCGTCCCCAAAAACAACTAACCTCTCCAGAAGCCTTCTAAGCAAAGTGTACCCTTTAACATCAGGTGTCAGCATCAGCTCTCTCTTCCCCACTCATACATGTTATATTTAGAATGCTGCAGACACTCAAAGAGCAGCTTAGGGCGAACAGGGCTCTGTCAGAGAATAGACACATGTTTAACAGTGTTGTGTAACTGTAGGCCAGATACAGGGGTTGACATACTGTTTGTGTGTGTGCGCGTGTGTGCGTGCGTGTGTGCGTGAGAGAGAGAAAGAGTGTGCCAGGTTATGTGTGTGTATGTTTGTATACGTGAGAGTGTGTGTCTACACCATAAAAACAACGGTAGAGTACTTCATTAGAGAGGAACCAATCTAGAAACCAACAGATTATCAACTTCGAGCCACGAATGTCCAATACTTTCTCTAACTGCACAGCCCACCAGCCCAAATGCATCGACAACCGTACAGCGTTACTTCTTCGCTCCGACTCTGTGCTCGCCACAACGCCCTGCCCGCTGAAGCACGACCTCTCCTGTCACTGGCTGGATGTGGTTTTCTGCTGAGTCAGTCACCATCCGGGCCAGCCAGTCTCTTCACGCATCACTTTCCGTTCAGGTTGGGCGTCACCAACCAAATCTACTCAGACCAAAGGGTTCAGTTGGAACATGGCCTTTTATAACGCAGTAACTGTCTTGAAGCAGTTCCCCACAGGGGACAATAAAGTTAGAATTAGCCTTTGGGACCAGAGCAGCAGAGTAGAGCGGAGGGAGATGCTAGCTGTAGGTCATCGGCGAAACATCCTGACAACCGTAAGCCTGTGGCATTAATCATTGCGGCAGTTTGTTTCACATGACGTTAGTAGGGGGTCAGGGTTTTATTGTCCGTGCCAGGCGAGACGACCATGTTTCTGCTGAGCGAAGAACATCTTCTTGCCTTTTTTAGGGTTAGGACCCCCGAGTGTTGCTGTCCCCCCTCATACCCCTCACGCACGCACACACACACCGCCACTATCAGACAGAACAAAGTGGACATGACAGTTGAACAGGTATCTCATACTCGCGGCATGGCCGCGGCAAAGGGCATTAAGTACCATCCCCCCGCTCCCCTACCATGCCCTTTTCTCCATCTCCATAGCAACAGGATCTCAGCTTTTTTGGGAGGAATGAGGGGCGAGGGGGTGACAAGCAGTGACATATCCCTTTCAGTGACATTTGCGATCAAGGACGGATGTTGATGTATAATTACCATTTTAACAGACATACTCATCCTCCCTGGCTGGCTACTTAGTTTCTAGGCCCCCGTTGACTTGCAACTAAAAGGCATTTTGGTTTTGCCGAGCGAGGGCCAATAACTAAACTTCTCCTCTTCTCTCATTTCTTTTTTCTCTTCCAGAATGTTCTCATTAAACCTGGCCTTGACTGCTACCGCTAAACGAGAGCGGTAAACATTTGCCAGGTCAAACGCTGCACAAACGGGGCTAACAAGGCAGAAGTAATGCATAATTTATCTCGCCAACAGCCAGGGTTCCACGGAACAAACAATCTGACGAGGGAACATTTGTTTTAGTGCCGTTTTTCGAGAGTCGTCATTAATTGAACCATTCTGATTATGTCTCAGCCTGCGTCCCAAATGGCACCATATTCCCTATATATTGCACTACTGTTGACAAGGGCTCATAGGGCTCTAGTCAAAAGTAGTGTGTTATATAGGGAATAGGGTGCCATTTGAGATACAACCTTAGTGTAGAGTGTAAATAGAAATGTCAGATGAAGATTCCCTTCAGGCTGTCGGATAGAATGGAAGAAAATCAGGAGGTACAAGTAGTGTGAAGTATCTTGGCCTTTATTTTGTCAAAAGCAATTACTTTTCTGGGGACGATATGAAAACAAGGCTCCTCTTCAACTGCAAGAAACCACATTTGAATTGATATATTTTGGTCATGAACAACTAACATTGTTTTATTGAGCAAACCTGGCAGGCGGATAGTAGAGACTGCATAACCACATTTGAAACTGAATTTGAAGATGATATAGAGAGTCATATACAGATATAACAAAGATATAACATGAATTGGTTCCTAAACGTAGATTCCATTACGTTGTAGTAGTTCTTATAATCTGTAGTAGTTGTAGTAGTAATTGGTTGCAATATGGTGATGTGATGTCTCCTCAACCAGAAAACCAGTTTACAACCAGAAAATTACACCATGAAGTCTCCATATGCCAAAAGTTTGACACAATTTCATCAAATAAAATTGAAAAAATGGTTCTGGATTATTCTCCAATCAAGCATGCGGTTCAGCGGACATATTAAACACCCCCGTCATATTCAATTATTCTGCTCGCCAGTTGGGTTCAGAAGAGCCCCTTTTCTGTTAAAACAATCCTGGTTAAATATTTTATTTTGCTTCCTAGCCAGCTGTCGTGCAACAAACCTCCTCAGGCCCCTTCTTCTCTGATGCCACCGTGTCACATTAGTTCAGCTGCACCATCGAGAGCATCCTGACCAGTGCATCACTGCCTGGTATGGAAACTGCGGGCATCCGACCGTAAGGCGCTACAGAGGGTAGTGCGTATGGCCCAGTACATCACTGGGGCCAAGCTTCCTGCCATCCAGGACCTATATACTAGGCGGTGTCAGAGGAAGGCCCAAAAAATTGTCAAAGACCCCAGTCACCCAAGTCATATAGACTGTTCTCTCTGCTACCGCACGGCAAGTGGTACCCGGAGTGCCAAGTCTAGGTCCAAAAGGCTCCTTAACAGCTTGTACCCTCAAGCTATAAGACTGCTGAACAATTTATCAAATGGCTACCCGGACTATTTACATTGACCCCCCCCCACACACTTTGTTTTTACACTGCTGCTACTCGCTGTTTATTATCTATGCGTAGTCACTTTACACCAACCTACATGTACAAACTACCTCGACTAACCTGTACCCCCTCACATTGACTCAGTACCGGTATCCTCTGTATATAGCCTCATTGTTGTTATGTCATTTTATTGTGTTACTTTCTTTTGGACTTTCGTTTATTTTGTATAATATTTTCTTATAACTCTATTTCTTGAACTGCATTGTTGGTTAGTGACAAATACAATTTGAAAAATGTTATTTTATTTGATGGACAAGGCAAGACAAGGCAGATAAAAAGAGCCTAGCACACACCATCAGACCTGGGTTCCAATATTATTATATTTACTCAAATACCTCAAGCGTTTGCTCTAGCCTGCTTGGATTGCCAGATGGGCATGGTTTGCCATTTTGGGACTATTATTATAATTCTTTGGTCCATTAAACCAGGCAAGCGTAATCAGGCACAGATTAAGTATTTAAAATGATTTCAAATAGTATTTCAGCCCAGGTCTGCACCATGCACAGGATATTGAACCCAACCATCTTTCCTGCTTTGGACAAATCAGTATTTCAGGCAGAATTCCAGAGGCCGGAAGATGAGACAAGAAGACATTTTGAAGCTTTTGTTCTTTCCCGGTTCCTATCTATGTTTTTTCAGGTAAAGGGAGAACGCAGACACTTAAGAATTCCACTAGTGTTTCAGGCACTCTGAGAAGCGCCTCTGGCAATGTGACTTCCAGAATCCCAATATCTTTCCATTAAAACTTCTTCATGAAATATACAAACTGAGGATGTATGTCACGTCCTGACCATAGAAAGCTTTTATTTTCTATGGTGGAGTAGGTCAGGGCATGACTGGGGGGTTAATCTAGTTTATATTTTCTATGTGGGGTTCTAGTTTAGTTTTTCTATGTTTGGGTGATTTGTATGATTCCCAATTAGAGGCAGTTGGTAATCGTTGTCTCTAATTGGGGATCATACTTAAGTAGCATGTTTTCCAGCTGTGGGTTATGGGATATTGTGTTTATGTGTAGTTGTATTGTCGTCACGTTTCGTTTATTCATTATTGTTTTTGTATTTTGCTTAGTTTCACTTTCTAATAAAATATGTGGAACGCTACTCACGCTGTGCCTTGGTCCGATTATTACAACGAACGTGACAATGTACAAACAGAGCAATCTGCTTCAAGTCTTTCATATGAGAAAAGACCATTGTTTGTTTGGTTCAATTAAAGACACTTCCCCCAAAAATGTAAGTAGATATTTTCTAGTCCTTAAACACAGGAGAGGAGATCTAGACTCGTCTATTTGTCATAGATTTTGGCGTTTATGTGTGCCTCTCTCACACACACACACACACACACACACACACACACACACACACACACACACACACACACACACACACACACACACACACACACACACACACACACACACAGCCAAATCTCTTTCAACTCCTCAACCCAGAACGGCAGAGTGTGGGCATAGCAAGCAATATCATGCACAATACATCACTTAGGGATGCCTTCGAAGCCGGCTGTCAGAAAAATACTGCACTGCATTGGCCAATGTCGACTCCACTCCGCAACCACGGTAATCAACAATGTTCAAACAGTGTTAGCGTCATCAGGCTAAGGCCACAGCAGACACAAACACAACTCAAGAACGGGCTATAGTGGGATCCCTATCCTTAACGTCCTTTGAGTTAATGCTGGAGGCTATTATTTGTATCCTTCATTAAATAGATGGCTATTCTCTCAAACAATCATCTGGAGGGCAATTGGGACAGCACACAACCCTGCAGTGTAATAGACACACACACATCTATACATACACACAACGCTTTAAAGGGATAGTTCTGGATTTTGGAGATGTATCTGCGTCCAGTATAAAGGAAGTTAGAGGTAGTTTCACGAGGCAATGCTAACTAGCATTAGTGCAATGACAACCTAACCCCAGGGGACTCTGGACTGTCACCCACTCGAAGGTAGAGCGCCATCCAATAAATTATAACTCATCACTGTATCCTCTATATGAGAGTGGGCTGGCCTTCCTTAGTTCTTCGGAGACTTAGTCATTGGTACGTTTTTATTAATAAGGACAAACTGAGACAGCTCCCATTTGACCTGTGTACCTACATTGTCCAGCAGACAAATTACAACTATTGCCTGCGCTCACATGACTGTGTTTGGTGACTGTGCCTTAGGCCCGTACAGTTCCACAGCCCTTCGGCTTGGAACGAGCTTCAAAAGGTCCTGAAATTACAGGAGCTCATCCCTTTAAATGAGTTTAAAGGTAAGATAAACACTATGATGGAAAATGAAGTGGGGGTTGTCAATAATTTGAACCCTTGCTGCTCCACACCTCCCCAAACCATCTTGCCGCTCAATGTGTAAATGTATGTTTTTAAACTGTTGTGCTTTGTGTTTTATGTTGTAAAAGTGTCTGAAACTGTGTGTGTTACTATTCCGGCCAGGTCTCTCTTGTAAAATAGATTTGGAATTATATTGAGACTAACCTGGTAAAATAAAATGTATAAAACGACAAGAGGAAGGCATAAAATATCCCCCTCATCCAGCTGCCCGTGCCCTTTCTGCCTATGGGCCTTGGTGAAAAGTAGTGCAGAGAATAGGGTGCCATTGGGGATGTACACCTTCTCTCTCCTTCCCTTCTCACCCATGCAGCCACAGAGGTTGTTAATATGGATGTGATTGGATTCTATGCCCTACTTTTAAAATTACACATTGACATTGGGCAGGAATTTTCAACCGCTTTGATGATCTTCACAGACTTTTTTTTCTCCCCTCGTCGCTTTTTCTATATTGTTTTAAGGTTGTGCGCGTCGAGGCTTGCTTTTTATTTTCACTTCAAAGGGGAAGCCTAATTTCACAAGGCTGCAGGCTTTTGGATTGTTTCTGTGATGTTGCGCGCACAATGAAAATTTTATTGTTGATAATGGGGTTTTGGCACGTGGAAAAACTAGGCTTTAAAGAGACTGTGGTGCGCACGGTGCATTGCAATCAATGTGTGTATTTTTCAAAAATCATTCAAGGTCATTATCTGTGAGGGCCTGTCACAATCACCATATTCACCATGAAATTGATCATCAACCTCTGGCAGAAAATTGCTTGAAAAACATGATAACTGTTCATAGGTCTTATCTGACAGACCAGGGCCTGTATGATAATAATAATAATAATTTGGGCGTGCTTATACTGTATACAGTCTTGTTTCACTGTATGTACAAGTGGGTAACCTGTACAAGTGTGAGTTTTTTTGCATATCCCATTCCCCCTGAGACCTCCTCGGAGAGGGTCTGGGAGTGTTAACATAGGATCAGTTTTGCCTTTTAGATCATGATAAGATTATATGGGTGGGGGGGGATCTGATCCAAGATCTGAGATGCTTTTTGGGTTCTTGATTTTTTTGTGTAAAGATTCCAGTTGCATGGATTAAAAATATCCCTACACTGCTGTTTGAATATGACACATTTCTATTAATTTAATTCAAACATCAGTGTAGCTACCACCATATTGCTTTTCCTCTCTTTGATTTCAATGTATTCAGAGTGAATACATCCCATTGAGAATGTATTTGAGAATTTCACCTTCAACCTTGAAGTTAAATAATGTCCCCACTGATCAGCATACCTTTTGAGTGTGAGGTTAATAAACTACTTAGCATTAGAGAGAACATGCTTCACATACATCCTAACACCACACACACAGAGACACACACACACGCACACACACTAGCCATATGCCTCAGTGGAATGTGCCTTTCACTTCTAATTATCGCAGAATGAAAAAATGAGCGTCTGATTTTAATTTGGGTAACATCATTGGCGTGCAGGTCTGTCTGAAATGCAAATGTTCTAGAATTATGCCAATGTAAAAAAGGGCTAAACTTGTCAACAGATGTGGTGGAATATTAATTCTCATCTTTTTACATATCAGATGAGTGTTTTTAATCACTCAAACGCATAATCCCCCTAATCACACGAAGAGATAACAAAACGATTATTATTCTCATCAGACGCTGTCTAAAACATACAGTAGGGAAAAGGTGAAGAGGACCTTTACTACTAGATGAGTGAACGTGTAGTGAGGTGAAACCATGCTCATGTGACGACTAACCTTGCCAGAGGCCTGAGGATTTGTGTTAACTTCCCGAGCTAATGACTAGCCTTGGCTTTAGCTCATGAGCTAGCAGTCTTGTGACACACGAGAGACCCTGCTTTGAACCCTGGTTGAAACCATACTGAAACAACCATTGAAACCTAGCTATTCAAAATAAACAAATGTTCCAAATGTTTCAGAAGGGCCAGTGAGGTGTGTTTAGGCCATCATCAGACATGCCATGATGTAGCCTGATTGCACTTCAAGCTGAAAGCGCCAATAAATGCTAAGCATTTACTTGATTATTAATTGTTAGACTTTGATGATGTTGGTCCATTGTTTTGAGGCTGACAGAAACAGTAAAGACAGTGGCCTGGATTGGTCTAGCAGTTATTGTCGCTGCCGTCTTCAGAGCACATGTACAGGTTTACTTGATGTACAGGTTAATTTGATCACTGTGTTGTTGCAGATCATTTTCCTGCAAACTTGTTGTGTATTAGAGATTTAATAAGGCTTTTAAAGTTAGTAATTTACACTTTAAAATGAAAACTGTATAAATCAAAATGTCCATTAATTATAAGCCACATTTCCTTTTACTGCAAGAATATTTTCTTACGTTTAAATGTTTTGTCATTTAGCAGACACAATAGTGAGTGCATACATTCCTGCTGTGAGAAACGGGTCAAGTTAAGATATGACATGCAGATGTTGGCGTTTGAATTTAGTTTGCACCGCACCCACACTTTCCTGTCTCTCTTCACTATCTCCGTCATGTAAAACAAAAATGTAAAAATGTAAAAATACATGAACATGTTTGGGAGGGATGATGATAGTGAAGGGAAGGGCTCTAGCAAACAATCTCACAGTGGGTTACATTACAGCATGTTGCCACTACTACCAAAGTCACACCTGGTTGAGGAATCTCGAGAAGGCACCGGCCGGTTCATCATTCGGACAGACCAGCAGGATTTAGCCGGGTGCCAATATACCCTCATATTGAATTATTTATTTATTTATCTCTTTCTACAATTACAATATGAATGCAGTACTTTCCCCAAACAGGAAATTAAAGAAGATAATGCAAATGTATAAATAAATCAGCAGCAACAACAACATATGTACTGTAATCCCCTCATCTTCTCTGTTTGGTGTTCTTGCGTTGTAAAATGCTAAGTCGTATTGACAAAATGCCAACAGCTACTATTTATAAATAAAGCTTCCTCAAAATGTAAATTAGTTGTAAATGTATCTCTGTTACGAGCACATCCTGCTTCAAGCATGCCCCATTCAAAAAAATGCAGAACTAAGAACAGATATAGCCCTGGGTTCACTCCAGACCTGACTGCCCTTGACCAGCACAAAAACATCCTGTGGCGTTCTGCATTAATATTGAATACCCCCCGCGATATGCAACTTTTCAGGGAAGTCAGGAACCAATATTCTCAGTCAGTTAGGAAAGCTAAGGTTAGCTTTTTCAAACAGAAATTTGCATCCTGCAGCACTAATTCCAAAAAGTTTTGGGACACTGTAAAGTCCATGGAGAATAAGAGCACCTTCTCCCAGCTGCCCACTGCACTGAGGCTAGGAAACACTGTCACCACTGATAAATTCACCATAATTGAGAATTTCAATAAGCATTTTTCTACGGCCGGCCATGCTTTCCACATGGCTACCCCTACCCCGGCCAACAGCTCAGCACCCCCTGCAGAAACTTGCCCAAGCCCCTCCTGCTTCTCCTTTACCCAAATCCAGACAGCTGATGTTCTGAAAAAGCTGCAAAATCTGGATCCCTACAAATCAGCCGGGCTAGACAATCTGGACCCTCTCTTTCTAAAATTATCAGACGAAATTGTTGCAACCCCTATTACTAGCCTGTTCAACCTCTCTTTCGTATTGTCTGAGATCCCCAAAGATTGGAAAGCTGCCACGGTCATCCCCCTCTTCAAAGGGGGAGACACTCTAGACCCAAACTGTTATAGACCTATATCCATCCTGCCCTGCCTTTCTAAAATCTTCAAAAGCCTAGTTAACAAACAGATCACCGACCATTTCGAATTCCACCGTACCTTCTCCACTATGCAATCTGATTTCCGAGCTGGTCATGGCTGCACCTCAGCCACGCTCAAGGTACTAAACTATATCATAACCGCCATCGATAAAAGACAGTACTGTGCAGCCGTCTTCATTGACCTGGCCAAGGCTTTCGACTCATCACCACATTCTTATCGGCAGACTCAATAGCCTTGGTTTCTCAAATGACTGCCTCGCCTGGTTCACCAACTACTTCTCAGACAGAGTTCAGTGTGTCAAATCGGAGACCTCTGGTATTCTCTTTGGGGGTGCCACAGGGTTCAATTCTCGGGCCGACTCTTTTCTCTGTATATATCAATGATGTTGCTCTTGCCGCAGGTGATTCTCTGATCCACCTCTATGCAGACGACACCATACTGTATACACCTGGCCCTTCTTTGGACACTGTGTTAACAAACCTCCAAACGAGCTTCGATAGCCATACAACACTCCTTCTGTGGCCTCCAACTGTTTTTAAAGCTAGTAAAACTAAATGTATGCTCTTCAACCAATTAATAACCGCACCCGCCTGCCTGACTAGCATCACTACTCTGGACGGTTCTGACTTAGAATATGTGGACAACTACAAATACCTAGATGTCTGGTTAGACTGTAAACTCTCCAATCCAAAATTAAATCTAGAATCGGCTTCCTATTTCGCAACAAAGCCTCCTTCACTCATGGGGCCAAACATAACCTCGTAAAACTGACTATCCTACCGATCCTTGACTTCGGTGATGTCATTTACAAAATAGCCTCCAACACTCTACTCAGCAAATTAGATACAGTCTATCACAGTGCCATCCGTTTTGTCACCAAAGCCCCATATACTACCCACCACTGCGGCCTGTATGCTCTCATTGGCTGGCCCTCACTACATATTCATTGCCACACCCACTGGCTCCAGGTCGTCTATAAGTCTTTGCTAGGTAAAGCTCCGCCTTATCTCAGCTCACTGGTCACCATAGCAATACCCACACGTAGCATGATATATCTCCCTCACTAACTTTAAGCATCAGCTGTCAGAGCAGCATACCGATCGCTGCAGGTGTACACAGTCCATCTGTAAATAGCCCATCCAACCAACTACCTACCTCATCCCTATATTTGTTTTAGTTTTTCTGCTCTTTTGCACACCAGTATTTCTACTTGCACATCCTCATCTGCACATCTATCACTCCAGTGTTAATAACTGCTAAATTGTAATTACTTCGCCACCGTGGCCTATCTATTGCCTTATCTCCTTACTTCATTTGCGCACACTTTATACAGATTTTTCTATTGTGTTATTGACTGAACATTTGTTAATCCCATGTGTAACTTTTCAACCGATCACTGCCCGCACCTGCCCGCCCGTCCAGCATCAGTACTCTGGACGGCTCTGACTTAGAATATGTGGACAACTACAAATACCTAGGTGTCTGGTTAGACTGTAAACTCTCCTTCCAGACTCACATTAAGCATCTCCATTCCAAAATTAAATCTAGAATCGGCTTCCTATATCGCAACAAAGCATCCTTCACTCATGCTGCCAAACATACCCTCGTAAAACTGACTATCCTACCGATCCTTAACTTCGGCGATGTCATTTACAAAATAGCCTCCAACACTCTCCTCAGCAAATTGGATGCAGTCTATCACAGTGCCATTCATTTTGTCACCAATGCCCCATATACTACCCACCACTGCGACCTGTATGCTCTCGTTGGCTGGTCCTCGCTACATATTTGTAGCCAAACCCACTGGCTCCAGGTCATCTATAAGTCTTTGCTAGGTAAAGCCCCGCCTTATCACAGCTCACTGGTCACCATAGCATGCGCTCCAGCAGGTATATTTCACTGGTCATCCCATTTTTTACATTTACATTTTAGTCATTTAGCAGACACTCTTATCCAAAGTGACTTACAGTAGTGAATGCATACATTTCATACATTTTCATGCTCTACCAACAAAGCCAATACTTCCTTTGGCCGCCTTTCCTTCCAGTTCTCTGCTCCCAATGACTGGAATGAATTGCAAAATCACTGAAGCTGGAGTCTTCCCTCTCTAAATTTAAGCATCAGCTGTCAGAGCAGCTTACCGGTCACTGTACCTGTACACAGCCAATCTGTAAATAGCCCACCCAACTACCTCATCCCAATATTGTTATGTATCCTCTTGCTCTTTTGCACCCCAGTATCTCTACTTGCACATCATCATCTGCACATCTATCACCCCAGTGTTAATGCTAAATAGTATTTATTTAGTAATAAATAGTAATATAGTAATAAATAGGCCTCTGTGGCCTATTTATTGCCTTACCTCCCTACTCTTCTACATTTCCACACACTGTACATACATTTTTCTACTGTGTTATTGACTGTACGTTTGTTTATGTGTAACTCTGTGTTGTTGTTTTGTTGCACTGCTTGGCTTTATCTTGGCCAGGTCGCAGTTGTAAATGAGAACTTGTTCTCAACTAGCCTACCTGGTTAAATAAAGGTGAAATAAAAAAATCTAATCCTCAGACAACCTGTTTCAATAAGTGTGCCTATCTCTGCATGACATTTACCATGGTTAACAACACTAAAAACAATGTAAATGGGGCAGAAAAAACAACATTTTGTCTTCCACCTGATGTTAGCTTTGGAGAAGCATTAATAGGCTAGGCCTCATTTCCATATACTTCGAAAAACCACACAAAAAAAGAAACTGTCAGGATCAGCATTAATTCCAGAGCCGGATTACATAAGACATTGACTCGCAAAAGCCAAGGAATACTAAGGAACGCCTCTCCACCAGTCTCTCTGATGTCAGAAAGGGTTGGGAGAAATAACAGCCCACATTGCGGTGTGCCAGCTAAGTAGGGCATGTCGGGAGTTGCCGCCGCCAGCCTTCAGAACTCTCCTTTTCCAAGGGGGCGAACTGCTGCTTTCAAGCTCTCCCTCTGAAGACGATGTCGAGATCACAGAGTTGCGGAGATAAAGCACCTGCGTTTCAACTCCCCCACCCCCATCCCCTTCCCCCCTGCGCCCCACCCCCACTGGAGTCGCAACATTAAACTTTAATGAAAACAGACAGGGCAACAGAGGTAATATGGAGCTGCGCTGCCCGGTCCCTGGCTGGTTGCAGTGCAATGACGAGCAGCCCAAGTTCAGCAACACAGCCTTGAAGTCATGCTGGTACCCAGTGTATATAGCCAAGTTATCGTTACTCGTTGTGTATTTATTATTACTTTTATTAATGTGTTAATACTTTTCTATTATTTCTCTATTTTATTTCTATCTTCATTGTTGGGAAGGGCCCGTAAGTAAGCATTTCACTGTTAGTTACACTTGTTGTTTACAAAGCATGTGGCAAATAACATTTGATATGATTTGCGTTGAGAGAGTTGCCAGACCAGCCACTGTATGGTTATAAATGGGGTTTCGAGGAAGAGGTTGGCCACAGGCCAGATTACAACCAACACCACCCACAGTGCCTTCGGAAAGTATTCAGACCCCTTGACTTTGTCCACATTCTGTTAAGTTACAGGATTTTCTAAAATGAAATAAATACTTTTTTCCCCCTCATCAACATATACACAATACCCCATAATTATGAAGCGAAAACAGTTTTTTTTACATTTTTGCAACTGTATAAAAAAATAAACAGAAATACCTTATTTACATAACTATTCAGACCCTTTGCTATGAGACTCGAAATTGAGCTCAGGTGCATCCTGTTTCCATTGATCATCCTTGACATGTTTCTACAACTTGATTGGAGTCCACCTGTGGTAAATTCAATTGATTGGACGTGATTTGGAAAGGCACACACTTGTCTATGCAAGGTCCCACAGTTGACAGTGCATGTCAGAGCAAACACTAAGCTCCGAGACAGGATTGTGTCGAGGCACAGATCTGGGGAAGGGACCAAAAAATTGTCTGCAGCATTGAAGGTCACCAAGAACACAGTGGCCTCCATCATTCTTAAATGGAAGAAGTTTTGAACCACCAAGACTCTTCCTAGAGCTGGCTGCCCAGCCAAACTGAGCAATAGGGGGAGAAGGGCATTGGTCTGGGAGGTGACCAAGAACCCGATGGTCACTCTGACAGAGCTCCAGAGTTCCTCTGTGGAGATGGGAGAATCTTCCAGACGGACAACCATCAGGCCTTTATGGTAGAGTGGCCAGACGGAAGCAACTCCTCAGTAAAACCCACTTAGAGTTTCCCAAAAGGCACCTAAAGGACTCTCAGACCATGAGCAACAAGATTCTGTGGTCTGATGAAACCAACATGTTACTCTTTGGCCTGAATGCCAAGCGTCACTTCTATAGGAAACCTGGCACCATCCCTATGGTGAAGTATGGTTGTGGCAGCATCATGCTGTGGAGATGTTTTTCAGTGGCAGGGACTGGGAGACAAGTCAGGGTCAAGGGAAAGATGAACACAGCAAATTATAGGGAGATCCTTGATGAAAACCTGCTCCAGAGCGCTCAGGACTTCAGATTGGGGCGAAGGTTCACCTTCCAACAGGACAACAACCCTAAGTACACAGCCAAGACAACGCAGAATGTCCGTGAGAGGCCCAGCCAGAGCCCAGACTTGAACCCGATCAAACATCTCTGGAGAGACCTGAAAATAGTTATGCAGTGACGCTCCCCATCCAACCTGACACAGCTTCAGAAGATCTGCAGAGAAGAATGGGAGGAACTCGCCAAATACAAGTGTGCTAAGCTTGTAGCGTCATACCCCAAAAGACTCGAGGCTGCCAAAAGCGCTTCAACAAAGTACTGAGTAAAGGGTCTAAATACTTATGTAAATGTAATATTTCAGTTTTTTATTTTGTATACATTTGCAAAAATGTAGTCATAATGGGTTATGTTGCTTTGTTAGGACTGGCACCATTGAAAATGGCCACTGGCCACAACAACAATATAATGTACACAAGTCAGGAAACAATATTTCCTATAAGTGAAATGCACTGCAATTTTACATCTAGGCATTGCTTTGTAGGTGTGTAGGCTAGGAAACGTTGGATAATACTTCAAAGAAAAGAAGCTCACTCTCACTGCTCTTGCAGAGTATCACTTATATATTGAATGCCGACATTTCAGCTTCACAACCATCAACAGAGATCTTAACCAGTATTTCCTAGAACATCATCATGTCAGTCTTGGCAGGGTGAACTGACTCTGACCCACCCTATTCCCCATGTCTCACAGCAGTGGTTTTATCAAGCTCTAGCTTAATGGAACTTGGGGCATACTCTGGCTATGATGCTGCAACTACTGCTGTACTGTGTTCATGGGAGGGAGAGATGGAGAGAGGGATAGAGAAAGGGAGGGAGTGAAAGGGAGATGGAGAACGAGAGAACGGGAGAGGCCTAAGACAGATGGGGAGGCCTCTGCAAAAGAGAGGGCGAGTTGGACAGAGGGAAACCCAGCCTTATCCTGGTAATGAGGAGAGTCGGTCAACAAAGCCACCCGCAAAAATCCTATCCCTCTCTCCCTCTACTACAGTCGTCTGTTAATGTTTGCCTTTTCAATTGTTTGCACAGTGATTTCCAATGGGAATACACTTCACAGCACTAGCCTCTCAGTTCTTGTTACACTCTTCAATTGGACAGTAGTACTGTTTTCCTGTTTTAGATACAATAGCTTTAGGCGATCTCAACATTACAGACATCTTCACCAACTAGGTTTCAAAATGTGTAGTTCTGTGGCATTACAGCTGTAGCCTGAGAGAGAGAGAGAGAGAGAGAGAGAGGGAGAGAGAGAGAGAGAGAGAGAGAGAGAGAGAGAGAGAGAGACAGAGAGAGAGAGAGAGAGACAGAGAAGAGACAG